>NW_008751930.1:564853-568222 GCF_000715545.1 Opisthorchis viverrini
TGTCACAACTGGTAAAGAAACGTCAGCAAGCCGATCGACAATCTTGATAAACCGACTGAAAAACCACGTGGTATACGGCCATGGCTACAATTACGGGGCGGCTTGTGACAACTTGGACTCTTAAATGCCAAACGTAAAGGGCACGTTCTTTTTCCATCCCATGGAAAACTAAAACTAGCACCAAATGTGATCCAGAAGTATTTTACTTGCTTGGCAACGGCGCATAGGTTTGACATGAACTCCCATTCAACGCATTTTGTTTCTCTGATACTGTTTCGTTTCCTGTTTGTACAATCACATGCAATAGGCTACTCACCCGACCTTTCGTTTTTTTTGTTCAAAGTCGAAATGGTGAAGAAAGTCTACATGACGGCTATAAGTCAACTGCTACAGTTTGGTTTGAATACCAATCACGTCTCTACATTCACACCGCACCGAATCAATACCGAAAGTGAACTGTACTCATCTCTGAGTGAAGTTCTATTCAAATAACTGAGTGATTCTTATACTGATCTAATGGCATGAATCGATGGCGCACAAGCAGTACTCTTGATAAGAGAGGCGAATGACAGAAAAACTTCCAAAGTTAGTACAAATTGACATTTTTTAAAAACAGGCACAAAAACTCACCAGATGCTGCACTGAAGACGACACCAAAAACCAGGGCCACAATAAGGCTTACTGGTGTGTAGTAAAGATACGATATTGAGTAGAAAGTTCGGGTTCCAGTCGCAACTTGTGTGATGTTGGTCACATTCATCGAGCAGTTGACTGTGGATAGGGGCAGAGATGGCACCGGAGGTGGGTACACAATCGCGCCTATACATAGCCAGATACCAACGGTTAGGCTGGATAAGAGAGCTGCTATACCACCCTGGAAAAAGGACAGCAAGGAAGACTCCCCAGCATTATCGAGATAACGGTTAATTTCACCCAGTTACTCAAAACATCGTTTGAGAATTTTATGAACTTTAAGATGATTGGTAAAAGGAGACGTAGCTCAAGCAATCAATAATACAAGTGAAAGGAGAGAAACCCTTCGCTGCAAAGTCGAACTGAGCAGTTACAGTGTCTTGGACAGGAAAGTAAACATCTCATATGCACATAGCCTTCAAAATGTAAACATTCTCTCGCGATCTCTTGAACTTTCCTGGATATTCATTGACTATTACACAATAGTAAACGAACGCCGCAGTGCGGTTCCGCAATAAACTCCACCTTCCATCAGAAGCTTGGCCACTGTCCATAGACTACCCGCAGGATTCATCAGTAGTATCCTTCGTTATACAAGTATCCCAAACCGGAACTCAATGCCCTAGTAATTCTTCCATACAAAAAAGGCAAATCAGTGAGGATGAAAGAATTGGTTACGTCGGTGAATGAAGAACGTTGTTGACCACATCAATCGAGGAACTAATCAGGATATTTTGAAACGTCGACTTTATTGAATACCTTACATTTCTGGTAAATTCTAAGATACCTTACAGCCAAATATTCGAAAAAGTTAGTATGTTTTACCGTTGCTTCCCTATTCCTCCAGTGCTGTGGAATGTATGCTGATTCATTTGGGTACTCGTTAGTAGTGAAAAACAGCAAATATTTCAAACCTCCAGAACGTGAAGGCTGACCATCACGTGACAAATCCAGACTTGCTTGAATCCAAATATACAGCGATTTCATGAAGCGAATGTTCAGGTGCAGCCAAGGAACGTTGACGTTTAGTCTACTTGTTCTCCTGATAGTTCAAGTTGTGACGATGATATGAACAGCCGTGCTCCGGTCCCTGATTTCGAAATGTCCACGGCCGCAATAGCGGAGTTGACCGCAGAATTTGAATCTAACAGCAACAGGCGGAAAATGGATGTCCGTTTTTAGGCATAGACCTAGGAATCTAGAAACCGCGGCCATCCGGCTAGTAATTTAATCACAAATGACCAACCACAGATATGAGTAAATCGCATTTGGACGGGATATGATGTTAGTGATTCCTAAACCATGGATTATGAATCACGTGATCACAGATTGACTAACTCCTCTGGTGTCGACTACTCAGATGAAGGCTCCAGTCGTGATGTGAATTATTCTCACTTTTGGGCTGCTTGAGGTTTATTGACTGTTTGAAGGGATTTGGGAACCGCCAAAGATAACCTAGAAGCAAGAATAATTCGCACGGTGAGTGATTGTTCCGTTGGATAAGTCAACACTCGAGGAGGAAATCGACGCGCGATTGGGTGATGTGAAATCCGTGACTGAGGAGACCTTTGTGAGCTTCAGAGGCAATCTAGACATTATTCATAGACACACAGGGCAACAAGGCATAAACTGAACATACGTATTGGTTCACGCAGGGCACAAGAATTCCAAGAGTGAAAATAGCCAGGATGGGACCACCGACCGCACCAAACAAGCCGTAGGCGAATGGCAAAATATTTGAGCTCATTAGGTCGAAGAGGAATGCTAGTCCAACCGTGGATAGACCGACGATGGCAGCTAAAATTGAGTGATAAATGGATCTGATTAGTCTCGGAACATCTTCTAGAACAGCCTCTCAAAAACTACATGGAGTTAAGTGGCTGGATGAGGCCAGTGATATGATGAAACAGAGCATGGGTGTTCTCCCCTCAGATGATGGACAGACCAATTCAAACATAGATTCAGTTCTGCAGATGGGCACCAAAAAAGGCCAATCTTGACAAACAGAACTTTGAGTCAGCCATAGTGAAAATAGAACCGCGGAATGCTAAGAATCGGTAAAACTGATGATATCACAACCTTCTAGTGAACAGTCCAGAGGCGTCAGACAAATCAATCATATCGTTAAATCGATATGAACACGTTCACTTGGTCAGAAGCGGTAATTCAGTGTGGGCTCGTGAGGCGGTCGTGAAACGTTTCCCGTATGTCGATTTTCGAATTCCAAACTTCGACATGGCCAAGGATTTACACTGCTGCTAAGCTCTAACGAGGGCAAAGGTCAAGTTCAATGGACTTAGTAGAAAAACATGGCTCTTCGTTTCTGAAGTGGGTACACGCCGGGTACCCATGACTTTCCACACATCCAGACCTTAGTGACAAAAATCTACAAACGCTATTCGTTTGTTTGAATATAAGAAACGGGATAAAACATATGGTGGGAGTCAAACTTCTTCTGAGACAAGTACGAATTCGAACGATTTGGCCCACCTTTTCGTCGTAAAGGGGAAGTCGTGAACGCTGCAAACAGCTCAAGCAAGTCATCAAACTAGAATTCAGTGTCCTTAACAAAATTTGCATTAGTGTGGTCTTTGGAAAGGAGAGCTATGTAGGATCTCATTGGGCCCCATTGGACCCCGGTTCGCATTCCTGCATGGGTAAACTGGCTGCCAGCAA
>NW_008751930.1:568476-585445 GCF_000715545.1 Opisthorchis viverrini
GGCCTCATTGGACCCCGCTGTGAATTCCTGCTTGGGTAAACTGGCTGCCAGCAACTGTTCTAACGTTTATGCATGCATGTTGGTTTTGGGCGAGGAATCACGTAAGCATACGTGGAAAGATCATCTTGCGTAAGAACGGCGGTCAGCGTCCCTCTATTGTTGTTGCATGACAAAATAACCTGACTATCACGTTCATTGGGAAGTTTCACCGAAACGCCTAAAGTAAAAAAAACTAGGCATGACTCCAACAACTTAACTAAGTATCCTATCGGAATTCCGTGCAGTTTAACATCTCGTACTTTCTGCCCTAGAATGGATACACATTTCGGGTTTCTTCAGCCATATTTACTGATATCATCGTCGTCATCATCATCATCGTCGACAGCATAACATCAGTGTTCAACACCGATGCTTCACTGCCGTACAACCATGACTTATTTGAAAGCCTTATTGTAAAGAAAAGAATAAAGGTGGATGGGGGAGGGACTTAGTGCTAGCTTAACACAATCATTCCGAGGTGCCTACACCTCCAGACATTCACTCAGGCAATCTGGACAGAAACTGACAACAAGAACGCCACTGACATCGGTTGGCAGCCATATCTTGTAGTGTCTCCAACCAGGCACAGTGAGGATCACGCGGTCCCCATCCTGGAAGGCGAGTAGCACCGACAGCACCCAAGCGTTTCGTGATCTCCTTCACGATCCTCTGCCAAGTCAAGGGTTGGTCACCTCTCTGTTTACGCCACTCCGAATTGGGCAAGGAAAACAGTACTCTCTTCGGCAAACGATGGTTTGGCATACGCTGGATTTATCATCCTTTCCGTCTTCTCTTCGTCCAGGAAAGATCATCGTCCCATCGTTAGATCGTCAAAAGATTTCGCAAGATGTAGTGCATTGACAAAGAAGGCCTTCGTTGACTTCACAGCAGACAAGAGTAAACAAGTGTTTGTTAGAACCCCAACCGAAGAATTTCCTTAAATGTTCATCAACCTATTCACAGAGCCAACTCCTTCTCATGCACTCCGTTGAAGTACAAAAAGTCGCCTCCCAGAACTCGCGTTCATCCTGATTTCGTGTTCCCCCACTTGGCCTGGTGGCAAGTTGGCTCACCCCGATGGTCGATTTTCTCTCCCTTTCGGAAACGAAGGTGATGAGGCATAAAGATGTGAACTTATCATACGCGCAGTTTTCAACCTGAGACTTCGTGGTTTCGGCAGGGCTCAAATTGAGAACGTCTGGATAAGTGTAAATCTAACTCACAGGATATCGTCGCCAGTAGAGTTCTTGACTTTGGTTTTACGTCCTTGCCAGTGATGTAGTAGAAAAGAGGTCGAATGATGTCCTCCAAAATCACAGTAGCCAGACTGTTCACGCCAGAGGAAAGGGTGCTGTGTGGAGTAACAGATACATAAATAATACGCCCACGCTCCTCTTTGGTAGCCAATCGAGACTTAGAAAGACCAGCAACAAGGTACATGGTTTTTATTGTTAGTAGGCATTCGCAGTGAAAATACAAAACAGATTTCAAGTAGACCGTTGTTGGATTGCTCACATTTTGTTCAGTTTTATCGTCGGCGTCAGTACTCTGCGAACTGTAAATGAACAGTTGCTAGGGCGTACCGAACTGTCCTCTTGACTGGGTCCATTACTACACAAAGAGGTAAATGTGTGCATCGCTCCTCTAGATCTTTAGCAACCAGGTAGTAAAATGTCTGGTGGATGATTCTTACTGATGGTAGTAATCAGTTCTATGTCCTGCCGAATTTCGAGTTAATCGCACTGCTGATGATCAGCCGCTTGTGACCAAAGGGTTATATGTTCAGACTACCAGCCGAGAGGTCGCGACTTTGAGATTCCCTGAGTCCCGTGAGAGGTGCATCGTTGGTTATTCCGAATAAGGTTGAAACAACTGTACAGTACATCTCGACATTTCGGCATAGACTGGAAGCCCCACGGTTTGCAATCCTCTTTTAACTTGAGCGGCTCATGAAACAATAGTCTTTTGTGGCCCACCGCAAGCACGCACACTGAGCGTTAAGGAATCACGTGCTCGTGCGCACGTCTCTTCTATTTGATAACTGTCCAGTACTCTGATTGGCTCATGCACATTGGATCGGTGGCCTTCAGTCCCACTGGTCGATTCCTATTTCTAATGTCAGCACCGGCCAACGAACATTCTCCCATTGGTTAACTCTGGGTGAACGGTTCACACACATAAAGCTGCAGTTACACTGAGCGCTTCGCTTAAAAAATCGCCTCGATTGGTGATGAAACAGTTGCCACCTACCACCTAGATCAATGAAAGAAACCGTTGGTGTGTTCCGAGTACAAGCAGTTCAAATTAGAATTACCCTGAAGACAGTGCTGTTACATTAAAATAACAGTTTCTAGTCTTAGATATCGTATTTTGAGATAGCACAGATTCTGATTAAGTTATATCTACACACATTGATAGAAGCCGGTAGCTGAGTAGTAATCACATTTCCCCAGTAATCCGATGTTTTATCAAGAGCCTTTTCCCATGTTTTATATGGTTTACCTACTGGCCTCATAGAGGTCTACGATTCTTCAGCCGACCTGAGGTTGCTATGATCACGCTAAGTTGCTCAGACTAAAAGTTATAGAAATTTAAGGTTTCAAATGTCACTTGTATCCCGACTGATTGACTAAGTTGAGCGTAATTTCCTTGTTCATTCCACATACGCCCATGAAATGTTCCAGCTTCACACTTTTGTCCCTTAGAATGCCATTTTTAGAAGCTATCCAGCCATTCTAACAACCTTGGTGCAGCATTCTTACTCTAACTAAACTGTTTGTGTCCTGTGAACACGATTCGAAAGTTTAATCGGCTCACGGCTCTGCAAACTAAAGTTTAACTATGCTAAAGAACCAAGGAGAGCTCTTACCGTGTTGCAATCTAATTGGAAATACGCAGAAGAGGTCTCAATCTGACAGGCTTCAGGGACAGAGAGGATGAATCAACTTACATGCGATATGCGGATAATAACGTGGCAGGTTAGAGCCCTTCCAGCTTTCCCTCAAGGTGTCTATGGCATGATGTTCCCGCCAAGAAAACTCACCTCGGACCAGTATGTTGCTTTCTGTTTATCCAGACATATGGAGTCTGCAAAAACATGAAACATCAATAAACCGCGCCAACAGCTTCAAGAAAATATCGATCCGTAATGACTCACCTTAGCGAAGCTGCAAATATAATGGACAGGAAAAGGCCACGTATCACGGGAATTCCATCGAAGAGAACCATGACCAAATAGGGCAATAATTGATCCGCTTTCTTTATCAGGCCGGCACCGATCGGGTCACAATCGACAAAGTAAGCGTAGGCAACCAGGCCGGAAGCCAGTTGGATCACCATGAATATTGAATTCATTGGTACGTTCAATAGGATTGCTCTGCAAGAGAAAACAAAAGACCACAGCTAGGCACCAAGGTTAAGTAAGAATGCATTGCTGTGGCTGGCTCTTAAAAACAGCTACAAACCGCAAACTTCCACAGGGTTTTACTGGATATATTAGTGTAGGCACCTAATGGTAGATTAAGGCTGATTGGATAAATTAGCCTACATTAGCTTGGGAATTTCTCACTGCTTGGATCCCACTCCGCCCGTTCCGTTTAAGTTACCTGTCTAACCACAGTAGTTCGCAAGAATGCGCACAGTCGTTCTGTCCTCACTGTTTGCTCCGGACACCCGTGCTTATGTCGGCTTGTCATTCGCTCGATTGATTCTCTCTTCAACAAGATCTCACATGAATTTCCACTCAACATTACTGGTTCTACAACAGATCTCCAGATGGTTCTGTGGTTAGGCGCGTGCTTACTTCCAGGAAGCCACGAGACTCAGATCCAGGCTTGGCACGTCGAGTACTCCCCTCTGGGCTTGAGCAATCTGGCAGTATCTCAGGCCGCGTGCTCCTTTGGGTGGCGTTATGAGTCGTATAAAACACATACAAACAAAATCGACCTATCAAATCAATCAAGGTGGGACAGTCCCCGAAGAGCAGTTTGTCCTAACCGTCTTGGCTTGGAAATCGCAAAGCACATCGACCTTTCTCAGCTTTCGCTACATGATATTTTTGAGGAGTTGCTCGTCCAACCCGAGCCTACTGTTTTTTTCAGGGAGGTTTTGTCCTGTAATTGAAGCTCATTTGTGCTAAAAAACCAAGAAGCATTGTGCAGCTGTTTCGTCCTTGATGGGGATCATCAATACCTCACGAAATTCGGAAGGTTTTGAATCTGCAACACTCCGGTCTGTGGTTGACCATTTTGGCCTCAAGTTGTTGAAAATCAGAGTGATTAGCTAACACGTAGACACGAGATAGAGCTGCTCATCCTTCAATCAAAGAGGTCACACCAAGAGGTCACCCATCGCCTGATTCTTCGAGCGATGACGTCTTAGATGGAAGTTCTACTCATCCTGTGGACGCAATCTTTCCTTATAAATTGATGGTTTTGTGAGGCGGCTCGGTAATTTTCAAATGAAATTTTGTGCTATAAGTGAAGCCAGTCTGTGCTGGAAAGTCCCGAAACACTGCTTAATCCTCATCTGAAATCCTCTGCACCGCAGCTCTCAGGAAACTCCATGAAATTTCAAAACCGTGGCCCATACTTTGAGCGCCGAATCGCTCAGCCACGAGCAGCTGTGGCTTTCATTCCCACGTTTTTCTTAAATTCAGTTCTTCACGGCCACCTCATGAAGACGACCGTCATTGCGGAAGAATCATCCGATTGTGTACACGAGACTCGCGCAGAACAAACAACTCTACCCTACGGGCACATTGTTATCGGAGACGACGTTCCGACAGTTGTACAGAAATCCCCTGTAGCTACCCCGTCGCCCACATGCTCGACTGTTCAGCTCACAGTCGCCCACTGGATCACGAGACTTGTCTTTTTTCATACTCACAAACCACGTCACATTTGAGTGACTCATCGGACATCGATTGTCTGTACCGTCTAGTGAGCGTAGCAACAACCCATGTGCTGACACACCCACGTACACGCAAACGGACCTACATATAGGGAGACCGAACACAATCAGCACTGACTCGCGCGCAGGGAGCGGGAAGTCAACCACTCTCCACAAGTCCACGGACAATTATGGAACACTAGTATCAGCCATACTGCGGAGAGAACACGTTTCCACCGTCGGGACTTTCACCAAGGAACTCTCATGGACGATAATTTCCTCTTTTGACTTGGTCCCATTTTGAACTAATACCCGCACCCATCACGCAAAAGCTGAACTGAACTGTATTATCTCGTAATGTAGTACTCATAAGGTTGCTGAAAATTTGTCGACAGCCCACGACCGGTTTCACCCTTCTTGGGGCTCATCAGGAAGGTGCAGTCCCCGAGTTTCCGTCAACCTCATGTTCTACTTGAAACCAAATTGCACAACATTAGCGAACCACACTCATTTGCAAATTAATTTGCTTTTTTTTGGAAATATTATAACCGAGAGATTCAGCCGGGTTCCAAGTGAGTCTCTCGAAAAACCAAATTAATTTGCAAATGAGTGGATTTCGCTAACTTGGATATTTCTTTTTTCAGAAACTTTATTCTTTCTTTATTACCTCCTAGTGTACTTTCTCACATCGATTTCTGTTCTCGCCTCCACTCACCGTATAACATTAGTATTCAGTTAATATTAGTACTGCATAGCTTAAAGCTAGCAGATGACCGGGAGTCGATTCAATCGAACCGTTCGGTAGAAGCCTGTAGCGAATAGACGTCTTAATGCAGACACGACGCACTAACCGAATCCAGAAGGCATTGTGCGGTTAACCATTCACAAACTCGTCATCAGCTCAAAGTAAGACCATATATGTTGATTCCTTCCTTCTATTTTTATATTGTACAACGCGATTCTCCCTTTTCGTTACTTTGGTTTCCGCCTAAGCCACCCTTCTTGTTTTTGACCTGAACATAAACCGTTCTTTGATCTTGTCATCGGACGTGTTGTTTAAGTTTACACGTGGTTTCGCTAGCTCGTAAACACGTGGCTCCGAGTCGGCGTGGACTTTGAGACCCGTTAGGAATTAGCAGTTCCTAAACCGGTGTATAGAAGCCGGCGTAGTCCCACGATTTGAGGTTTGTAAAGCTTTATCATTTTATTATTGTACTTATAGTACCGCATTTATAGATAAACCTCCATTTGAAAGAATTGGCTTTTGGGGATTTGCGCGTAACTCGACCTGGTTCAACAGATTGCTGGAATCAATCTATAATATATGAGTAGAATTCACGGTACCCAAGTGTTAAACTGTTTAGAATAGGCTTTCAATGTTCACCTGCGAGCAGTTCTCATATCCTTGCATGCCAGGTACCGTTGGATTTGCGTTTGATTAGCTCCAAATATGCCAAGCATCATTCCAGCTCCTCCGAACGCGAGGGCCCACACAGAATGTCGTCTTAGAGGATCGAAACTGAAGCTGTAGAAGAGAATAGTTGAGGAAATGGGGGAAAAACGTGGGAACCAGGTATTGCCATCAAGACTGCAGTAACTTTTGAACTAAAAGCATGCATACGAACCGTAAGGACCAACCTGAAAGACTGGAGACGCTTCCCCTCCCAGGCGATAGCCCACAGAACTTTTGGACCGCCAACTTTCACAACGCCCATAATCACGATGAGTAGGAGCCCGAAGGTGAGCACAAACAACTGCAGCACGTCCGTCCAAACGACCGCACGAATACCGCCCTGGGCGAATGGGAACGGAGTTGTTCGGTGCGTGAGTAGAAGGGGATACAAAGTACAGGGGATCGATTTATGCTTAGGTTTACAAACAGTAAGGTGTATATGCATGTCAGCGGGGAGACGTGGCTCAAGTGGTTGGAGCGTGGTTCGAACCCGACCGCTGTTTCTGGAATTCCCCTGTCTAGACTTAGGCAACCTGGCAGTATCCCATCCCTTGTGCTAGGCAACAAAAAGGTGTTACAGCTGAACGATTTGCATTTATTATTATACGCCTGTGTGTGTCGTAGTCTGACAGACATGAGACAGTGAATAAAAAAGGTTGGAAACAGTTCAATATATAAAGCAACATAACGAATCGCTTGCTATCAAGGTGTCTGTCGGGACCGATTGAGGAGGGCGAAATAAGGTGACCAGGCCCCTTATCGGTCTTCTGCAGCCAGCTTTCAACTTTAGCGCAGACAATGAACGAGATACTAACGCTTTACTGCTCTGCTGCACAAATATCGATCACAGTGAAAAGATGAGCAGCATTCAGAAAATTCACTCAGCAGTGCCTGTCTGACCACTCTACCACCTTCACAGTCGTGTCACAAAGAACGGGAAAACTTACATCTGAAGCCACAACAGATCAAGAAGAGATTCTGTCAAGAAAACATGTTGCATCCAAACTCGAAAAGACGAGAAGTTGAAGCCAGTTATCACTTGTGTCTTTTATCAACTCAAGTATGACAAACTGGCCAACAGTAAAGGACACTACTCACACGATAGCTGAAAACTCTTCCACGGCCCACAAACCGGTTTCGCCCTTCATGGAACTCATCAGGTGGACGTAGTTCCCGAGTTTCCGTCAACCTTATGTTTTATGTGAACCCAAAATGGACTAATTTTGACAAGTACACTCATTTGCAAATCGATTTGGTTTTCACTGGAGACTCGAGTGAATCTCTTGTTTATGGTGTTCTTCAAATGAATGTGCCGCACCAGGCCGCTTCATGTTTCAGTTGGTACGATATTCGAGATATCACAGTATAATTCCATAAAGGAGCAAGAGAGAGTCACGAGTAATTCACTTGAGTCTCTCGTGAAAACCAAACTGGTTTGCAAATGGGTGTATTTGTCGAGGTCAACAGTACGTCCGGATGGTCTCCCGTGACCCCTATTGTGGTGTGACTTTCATAAGGAAACGATACATTTCACCAACATTCTTCACTCTTCATGAAAGAAGTCTAAAACTGTGAGATAAAATCCACAAACTGTATGTTCTACTTGTCATAATCCACACTAGTGGGGTCCATGCTAGTACAGTTTAACCGTCATTAGAAGACGGCGCTCAAATGATTTTAGGGCGTGTCGGAACGTGTAGTCTCTTTTCGGCAACCTGGTCACGAGCAGCTGCAGCTCTTTTTCGAACAACACTTGAGTTCATCTGATTCTACTGAGCGTGATAACCGAATATTTCGGAATTTGAGTCTCCCCTTCATCATTCAGGTCAGGGAACATCTTCGAAAAATTACTCACTGGCGGTAGAATACCGTTCAGAGCCCTATTCACTAACAGAGCACTGTTGGTTCGTAGCACAATAGTGGGCCACAAACTTGTGTAGACTCAGACGCGGTTTCACTTGATTTCTATAGGTCAATGTTTATCACTCAAACTAAACGAATTTCTCTGGTGGCGTCTGCCGCGTGACTTAAGGCGGTCGACTACAGTGAACTGTGCTCAATAGTGAAAATTTATTGTAACTCTACCAGTGCTTTGCAACTGGCATTATGCCATGTTGCCCAGACCTTGTGCTCCGTGCGTTCTGGTGAAATTTTGCTTCGCTGATCATTGGCTGCAGGGCAAGTGAGCACGCACACAGGGCACACACACAGGCGCACGCAGACAACCACACGCACTCAGGTACACGCAAATGCCAGCGCACACGCACAACGCACGCATGGGCTCAACTACACCAATCATTGGCCCAATTTCACCCAATAGGGATCAGGACAAGCCGTATGAAAGATCCAACGTAGAGGCTTGAGGGCTTGGTGCCAGACAGAAAACAGCGACGATGTACTGAGAATTTTTGCGGGAATCTTCTAAAGACAGGCGAATATTGTATACCAAACTGGAAATGACAATGATGGATGAGAAAATGTGATTTATTTCAAGATCGATGACTCAAAACAGAGCCACCAAAAAAATCCGCTTACCAGTGTTGTGTAGAATGTAGCGACCACACCAGTGGTTATGATCGACAACCACAAAGGAAGACCACTGACTGAAGAGAATGAACAATGAGGGAAAGTGAGGATATCATTTGTGTCAGTAACAGTTAGGGATGGCTCCTGAATGCCTTACACAAATCCACGTCTGCTTTATCCGGTGCTGGCGAATCACTAATTGTGGTGATAAACATCAATCTCTACCCTATTCATAACCACCACGATCGATAATTCAGAAAACCGGTCGTTCGCTGACGTGAAAAAAAAACTAATTTAATTATTGCGAAAAACCCTTAGTATTAGCTTCTACAAGTACATCTAGACATGTTCACAACTAGAAGTCGCCTACGTGTTCACGTAAGAGTTCACAAATTCTGTAAGTGAGGACGATGTGATCCATTTGGCTGCGGACTAACACAGGGTTGGAAAGTACCGAGTAAGAGGACATTACGGTTATCCCCCATCTTGGTACTACGTAAAAGCAAGTTGCGGTGAGCATGTAGCTAAGGCAGTCCGTTGACGTTGTCCGGAGGTAACGAATACAGCCACCTGTGCTAATTCTGCTCAAATGTGTATTCAAATCCTCGGAAATCACCACGATACTCGAGATTATCGCCCTCCAATAAGGGGCACTCACGATCGCACGAGAAGCTGTGTTTTATGACGTCAGAGTGACTGTCGATAGGACCGTATGAAGCTACGATAAACCAACAACGATCAACGAAATGCACACATTTGCGAACAAATTTGGTTTCTGCGAGAGATGCACCTGGAATCCAGCTAAATCTCTCGGTTGTGATGTTTCCAGGTGAGCTTCTCGCAAAACCCAATTTTGTTTGCAAATAAACGTATTTCGTTAATTTCGTGCAATTCGATTTCAAGTTGAACATCGGGGACTACGCTTACCTGATGAGCCCCAAGAAGGCCAAAACCGGCCGTGGTCTGTCGAGGAGTAGTGCATTACAACAACTATCAACTTCCAAATTTTTTTACCGAATTGGCCAAAGGGACAGTATGAGGCCACCATCAACGGTGTGAAGTCGGGCGAGGACGCTTCCACACCTACTACGTAGCCGGCGCCAGCGGCCTGTAGACCGCCAGGAGTGCACAGCTTTTAGTGAGAAAAATAAACTTTTGGTTATGAAGCCTTTAGTGCGCATCAATGAAGGCGGGCTGGCTGATGAACGCACGACAGGATCGATATCGCATAGGATTGTTTCTGGTTTTGTGTGTGTCAGGCTACTATCACAGTGTCCACGTTTAGAAGGAACGCCATAGTTCTCAAACAGAGA
Source organism: Opisthorchis viverrini (assembly GCF_000715545.1). Taxonomy (NCBI): domain Eukaryota; kingdom Metazoa; phylum Platyhelminthes; class Trematoda; order Opisthorchiida; family Opisthorchiidae; genus Opisthorchis; species Opisthorchis viverrini. The sequence goes on from NW_008751930.1 coordinate 578,698, forward strand.
ACACCTGACCTTGAAGGCTCCAGCAAGAAATTCCAGGTCATTCAGGGTTTGACGGACATATACCTAAAAGGAAAGCATGAAGCCTCAAGAGACTGTGCTACTCGGGTTTCCTATCAACTGACTAATCTGGCCGCAGGTTTGACACGGACGTTTCTGGGATAGTTCACTGAGTTACGGAAATTTACCAACCATCACAGCAAGGTAAGTCCCCCACCGTTCTCACAAGAGCGGAACCGTTAGACGTCTGAAGACTGAGTAGAAGGATTGTCGACGCTCTCTCCAAGAGTGAATCGAAGTGACAGACAGCTTAGCTCATTTCCGCGCAGATGGAGAAAGGTCTGTTACAAGCGATCAGAACGTCATCGTTCCAGGATGCTATTTTTCAGTGTTTCGGTTATAAGATCAGTTAAGCATAGGATTGCTAATCCGGATGATTAAAAACGTTGAAACATGCAGAATCGGGAGACTCACCTTGACTAATCGCCAGTGAAGGGGCATAGAGGACCAATGATATGTAGAACCACTAGGGTTTTTTGGTGAAATGTGATAGGAGAATCATGAAATCAGCAGCAAAGTAAGGAAAGATTATTGATCTCTCTAACGCATATTTGTAAGCGCCTTATCGACTGCAATCTATTTTGTTTTCTTCATAGTCACATCACTCTCATTTGAACGGTCGTCCTCCTGTTCTGGCATAATTATTCCGGTGAGTCCACACCAAAGGAAGCGCTGGATTCGAGTTTCACCCCCATTAGAGCTCATCAGCAGTGCATATCCAATGGCTGTGCCGGGATGTGAACCCCGGACATCTGACATGCGAGGCGAGCGTGTAACCACTACCCCACCAACGCACGTTGGACTCATCTGAATTTTTACGTCTGAACAGGCGTACGTGTTCACGCTGGAGCGATGTGACTGGTGTGCTCTACTCACCATCCAACGACGACCCAGTAACTGTGCTGGTTGTTTTCTATTGAACCGGATATCTTGATAGATAGGATAATGAGTACACGTACACAATCATCAGTGTTCACAGCAGTATCAGGTGAGAACGCTTGTTGTTCAATGCAATTCAGCATACAACTCATGGGTGTGCGTGGGCTGGGATACTGCCGTGGTGCCCACACCTGGACAAGGGGGATGACTAGGCTACTCGATCAAGGCATTTAGCTGGAAAGCTTAACCAAAGCAGACGGAGAACAGATGTTCACGGGCGGAGTAAGCAAATGATATGAGAGGCTTGGTGCACTCCCCAAAATGGCCTTGATCCACAACAAGGCCACAAGAAAATCAAATACGCTGGCAATGGATGGTTTATAACTCTACAACGGAGAAACAAACTACTGTTTGTGACCTTAAAGGGACTGACTTGCTAAAAGAACTGCTGGTGACTTACAGAATCGTGCAGAGAAGAAATTTTCAGTGTGAAAATATCTACCAGCTAGATGTCTTCTATTCCTGAGTGAAAGGCTAGTTGACCAGAGGGAAAAGTGAAGAATCAAGCCATTTCAAGAACGGGGAACGAGTGGACGTTCCTTCCTGAAGCAGAGTACGTTCTCACATAAAGGACCATTAGGCAGTGATGAAGAACTCGAAAAACGTCTTTAGACGAATCGAAGTCAGAACGATCGGGCTGACCGACAGTCGGAAAAGGACATCAAATGTCATTTCATAGTCCGGGGAACTATTCACCAAATTCAATATAATTCATTGGTTAAGGAGAGGCATTACTGACTAGGCCCGCGGTTCGAAACCAACTTCGATATCTCGACTGCCCTCGTCTGAGCCTGAAAAACCTGGCAGTATCTCCGCCCCCGATCTCCCCTCGGGTAGTATGGCAAGTAGGGACCGAAAGATTGTCGCACCTGAATGATATGATACTCTACAAATGACAGTCCCATTATGTTCTGTAAAGCCAGCCACCTGACGTAGGCGATTCGCCTTCCTTCATTTGGGCGTTGTTTTTTTCTTCCTGCTGCTCTTGGCTGGATACTCTGATGGAGTTCACTTTAGAGTTGCACAATCTTGTGAAAGCAAATTCTGACCGTCGTTCGATGTGGCCTGTATAGTCCCTCAGCGCATAGTTTTGCAGGAAAAAAAAGTCGATGGACTACCCTGAACCTCACATATTTTACTGTGTATTTGAAGATGAACTCTACGAATCATGCAAAGTCCGCCGTTTGCATCACTATCGATCGCTCAGGCAGTTTCGGACAACTAAGCAGTTTTTGGGCTATATAATTCCTGCCGATTGGATAGCAGCTTTGCATCGGAGAGCTGTCCAATAAACTATTTCGTTAGGTTCATGTATCACTTACAATTACCAGAGCAATGCACTCTCCTACTAATGAGCCACCGCAATGAGTGTACCGTCCAGCAATATTGAGTGCCACGGTATGGTGATTCCGTTTCCTCGGAAGCCTGTCCTACAGCAAACTATTGTCAACGTTTTCAACACCCTTCTTCAGCAACCGCTGAGGGGATGGGTCGGAAACGGTAGCTTGAGAGTTGAGTGTTGCAACTGGATGCTCCTTCTTCAATGAAATATATCCTCGTATAGTACTGTTGAATCGATACATGCTTTCAGTAGGTGCCAAGATCTACACATTTATGGTGGTAAATCCTCACGCTAGATCCGGCGTTTGGAAACGCTATCTTACACTTCCCTCACCGGAGAAACGTAACTTCAGTTGCATCCAAATTTTTTTAGACAGCTTTGTATGCAATAAATACTTAAGACTGGGTGACCGGTCGTCGTATTCATAATTGAGAGGCACTAATGCACGCAATGAATCTGTAGACCTACTGGTGGTCACCTCAACTACTTCATAAAATGCGTGTTGTGTGTAAGGAATTACAGGTTGTCCTGATTCAGTGTACAAGTGATAAACTTTGAATCTTGCATAATCGTGTAAAGACTCGAATTGCGCACTGTACTGCACACAACCTTTACTGTTTTCGATGAGGTTCTACACGCTACGCATAACTTTCGAATTCAGAAATACCGGGCCCTAGCAAAGTGGAGCAAAACCTTCAAAATCTTTCACTACTTTCAATTGCCAGTAGTCAAAGAGAAAATAACCCCACATTACATGACTTCCATCAGAGCCCATATGATGTGAAATGAGAGGCTGGAAACTGAATAGCGTTGTATTCTGTCTAAGGACGATTTTATCATTCTCTCAAGTGTTTAGACCACAAGCTGAAAGGCCCTGCGTTCCAGACTTCCTGGAGGTTTGTAAGATGTGCACTAATGATAATTCCGGATAAGAATGAAATGACTGCAAAGACGCAATACACTACTCAGAAGGTCGCTGAAATTTCTTCGACAGTCACCGACCGGTTTCGCCCTTCTTGGGGCTTATCAGGTGAGCGCATTCCCCTAGTTTTCGCCTACCTTATGTTCTACTTGAATTCAAATAGCACGAAATTAGCGAAATACACGAGATATTCATCTGGGTTCCAGTTGCGTCCCTCGAAAAACTAAATTAGTTTGCAGACGAATGTATTTCACTAATTGCTTTGTGCTCCCCGTCTTTTTATCACCGACTGACTTTATATGCCAGATGCATTTTTCAAAAATCCTCTATAATGTTGTATTCAAAGACTCACCATTTGAAAGCAAAATATCAGCGAGGCTATCCACCTTACGCTTTTTCCGAAGCGGAACTCTAGATACTGAGGAGAATGGAGGGAGAATTACCGCGAAAGAAAGTTAATGATAGGAAGGTAGTGCATCCACTTTATTTTGTATGTTTATTCACTCCCATTAGAAATGATTTCAGATGAAGCAACCATCAGCGCTTAAAAATGTCGTCAGAGGCTAAAATCTACTTCTCTGAAAATAATATATTTTTGAGGGTACAGTTAGTTCGACTAATCAATGTGTAGTACACTCTTCCAAAGGAAGGTTCTTCCAGGTAGCAGCCTCCTCACGGCCACAGAACCACTCATTGTCCGCCATAATTAAGTATGCTGCCTAAAACCACATCAGCCGGGGTCATCCATTCTTCCGGAAACTATCAGTCATAGTTACCACAAACAGAGTATGCTGTTGGAAGAACGGTGTAGGTTCACAGAATGAAGACTCAGAGTAGACAGGCATAAGATGATGGAAACTCCTGAGGTAAGTTTGAGCACTTAAAGTGCAAAGTCACAGATCGGAAGGTGTGTCCTTTTCATGGAAATACAACTCTTGCTGAGTCAATCTGGAAGAGACAGTCCACCCTCAGAGTGGAAGGCTTCTCCGAAGTTCAGGAAACCGTGGTTTGGAAGAACGGTGTAGGTTCACAGAATGAAGACTCAGAGTAGACAGGCATAAGATGATGGAAACTCCTGAGGTAAGTTTGAGCACTTAAAGTGCAAAGTCACAGATCGGAAGGTGTGTCCTTTTCATGGAAATACAACTCTTGCTGAGTCAATCTGGAAGAGACAGTCCACCCTCAGAGTGGAAGGCTTCTCCGAAGTTCAGGCAAACCGTGGTTGGCGCTGCTCAACCACTTGAGGCGTTTCATCTGTGTAGATTGTCCACCTCCCCCCCTAAACTGGCAGAAAACCTACTTGATTCTTTCTCAGATGTCGAATGTAGGCGTCCAGATGTTTGGACAAACCATATGGTTCTGCCACTAAGACATTTGGTTTGGATAACTTTGTTGAATAAATGAACAGAGCCTGATTGGCTGAGATTCTCTCAAATGCGTCTTGGTTCCGGAATTTTCGATAACCTAGCAAAGCAAGGCGAATCCATCAATGAATGAAGCTGGATGAACCCTTCTGATCCCAAAACCCGATGGCTCTGCAAAACATGAAGGCATATTAACAATTCCAAGTTAGTCTTTCAATGTTTCAAACGCCACGGCCCACGATGAGAGCATGGGGCATGAAAATAGGAGATGTTCTGTTAAAAAAATAGCACGCGCATCGACCTAGACACTGTATTCAACAAGTGTAAATGATCTCGACATACTACTGATGAGGTGGCTGAAAACTTTCCGAACGACAGTGGGAGTTCGAAAGTTCGAAGTTTGGAATCATAAGTTTTGAGCAAGATATTACCACAAAGGTGACGTTCCACACACTGATCAACACCTGATGTACTTTTGGCCAGGTTCACAGCGTTTCGTACATGCACCTTCATTTCGTCAGTAGGCGTGCGTCATGCGTACTCTGGCAAATTTAGGTAACATAAATTTGGCAAGCGCTTACACCACCAAAACGACACACATCTATCCATAAATGAAACTGAATGAACCCGTCTTCTGTTCGGCAGACCCGATGGCCCTGCAAAGCGTGATGGCATACTAACAATTCCGGGGGAAATACTTCAAAGTTTCAATCACCACGGCTCACAATCAGTGCATTAAATGATGAATAAGATATGTTGAGAAATACCACGCCCATCGACCTAGACACTCTAAACGACTTCAAGAAATAGGATACCCAGTGAGTTGGATTAAGCGTCAACTTGGAAAGATATTGGTTCCAGTATCCAGACTCAGTAATGAATGGATTGGCACAGCAGTCATTCCATATAAAGCAGGAGGTTATTCGAAGACTATTGAACTTAGCCAACATTCGAGTAGCTTTTCAGAAGGGAAAACGCTACGCTCAGTTTTGGTGCAATTGAAAGATCCCCTGCCGGCTGAAAGGACTGGGGACTGTGTGTACAAAATTAACTGCAACGATTGCGCTAAGGTTTATATAGGACAAACTGCCAGGGAATTGCACACCAGAATCGGTGAGCATAAAAGAAGGATTAACAAACCACCAAGGAATGCAGAAGAATACCAAACGCTGGTCAAAGACTCAGCGATGGAGGTACATAGACACGGGGCATAAATAGATTTGGAGAATGTGGAGGTTTTAAGGCGGGGACTGTGATTCACACCACAGTGACTGATAGCCGAGGCGGTGGAAAGTACTAAGCATCACAGCGTGAATAGAATCGAGGGTGTGGAACTGGCGAGCGTTTGAAAAGCGGTCTTAGATAAGCCGAGTTGACACGTGACTGTGTGGTTGTCAATCCACGCAGAATCATTAGCAAAATCAAATTCCACAGAATCTCTCTCCCTAGCACAGCTCTATTGACACAGAGACGGATGGAAAGTGCAAACGACGTTCAAGAGGGATCATTACGTGAACGGAACTAGGAGAACTAGGCCCTTGGCTGGACTCAAATCCATGTAAGTCTCCCCATCGGCCAAACACTTAACGACTCACCCTAATACAAAAAGTCCTTTGGCCGACACCTAACGGAGATTTAGTTTGACTTAGTTGATTGGTTCTCTTTCCGCCTTAAATCTCCACCAACCTAGTCTCTTAGCCTGACAAAGCTTTTGTGTCAAAAACGAAACATTGCTCAGCAATAAATTTACCGATTGTGACCAAACTTTTCCGAGAACGTTGGCTACTCAATCAGTTCCAAGCATTTTTCACCTGAAGGGACACAAGTTTTTTCCTCCACTATGACAATTCAGTTGACATCAATCTGGCAAGCGCTTGCACCATCAAATCACACCGTATCCGGGACAAGGGTTCTTGGGTTGGTGATGATCATCCGTGACAGCAAACAGCCACAATACGGTCCAGGAAAAAACATGGCCTAAGGCGAAAATGCCAGCTCTCGTCCAACTGCACACTGACAACGTATCCTCGTTTGATGAACTTCAAACTGATCTGAAAGATCGGTGGCACAATTCATAAACGGTGAGTCCCACCAGTCAGTCACATCTGTATTCTTTCCTAGGCT
>NW_008751930.1:585838-611540 GCF_000715545.1 Opisthorchis viverrini
AACTGCAACGATTGCGCTAAGGTTTATATAGGACAAACTACCAGGGAATTGAACACCAGAATCGGTGAGCATAAAAGAAGGATTAACAAACCACCAAGGAATGCAGAAGAATACCAAACGCTGGTCAAAGACTCAGCGATGGAGGTACATAGACACGGGGCATAAAATAGATCTGAAGAATATGGAAGTTTTAAGACGGAGACTGCGATTCACACCACAGCGGCTGTTAGCCGAGGCGGTGGAAAATACTAAGCATCACAACGTGAATAGAATCGAGGGTGTGGAACTGGCGAGCGTTTGAAAAGCGGTCTTAGATAAGCCGAGTTGACACGTGACTGTGTGGTTGTCAATCCACGCAGAATCATTAGCAAAATCAAATTCCACAGAATCTCTCTCCCTAGCACAGCTCTAGTGACACAGAGACGGATTGAAAGTGCAAACGACGTTCAAGAGGGATCATTACGTGAACGGAACTAGGAGAACTAGGCCCTTGGCTGGACTCAAATCCATGTAAGTCTCCCCATCGGCCAAACACTTAACGACTCACCCTAATACAAAAAGTCCTTTGGCCGACACCTAACGGAGATTTAGTTTGACTTAGTTGATTGGTTCTCTTTCCGCCTTAAATCTTCACCAACATAGTCTCTTAGCCTGACAAAGCTTTTGTGTCAAAAACGAAACATTGCTCAGCAATAAATTTACCGATTGTGACCAAACTTTTCCGAGAACGTTGGCTACTCAATCAGTTCCAAGCATTTTTCACCTGAAGGAAAACAAGGTTTTTCCTCCACTACGACAATTCAGGCAATCTGGCAAGCGCTTGCACCATCAAATCATACCGTATCCGAAACAAGGGTTCTCGGGTTGGTGATGATCATCCGTAACAGCAAACAGCCACAATGCGGTTTAGAAAAAAACATGGCCTAAAGGGGAAATGCCAGCTCTCGTCCAACTGCACGCTGACAACGTATCCTCGTTTGATGAGCTTTAAACTGATCTGAAAGATCGGTGGCACAATTCATAAACGGTGAGTCCCACCAGTCAGTCACATCTGTATTCTTTCCTAGGCTTTGTTAATTAGAATGGTGCGTTTGTCCTTCCCATCAAGAGCATAGGCTCTTCACCTCACTGTCTCAAGCGATTGGTTAGAAATGCTCACAGCCATCGCGGTTATTGATTACTGAGGGAAAACCAACGCCGAACCAAAAGTGAAGTGCCAGCTGCAATATTCGCCGTGAATGAAATTCCTCCACTTGTATAGACCGAATCGCACGGCGGGCTGACTTCTTGCCTTCGGGATACAGTCCATGCTACTGGTCATCTTAAATGCTGTCTTAGTATGCTTCTGGGTACTTTGCGAAACCGCGTCCTGTTAGAAATCGATGGGACTTTGCAGCATGTGCCCCAGTGAGCCTTTGAAACTATGCTGGAAAGGAAGGCTTCGATGCGACACTCGGTTCCCTTGTACCAGGTGAGCCAATGGGCAGAAGTTTGAAAAACGCGGCAATCTGGTACTTCAAGTTGGGCGTTTGGATATGTACGGCGGCTTCATCGCCAAGCCTCACAGTCTTGTGCTCAAGCTTTTGAGACAGTGGCTTTGGATTCGGCATTGCCGCAGCCTGTGTGTATGGACAACCAGTAATCTCGTGTTACATCAGCGCATTCGCCGACCTTGGAAACTGTTCGCAGTGAAAGCCACTGGGATAAATCATGCTGGGAATGCTCAACAATCATTTTGCTGGTCTCCAGAAGTAGTCTACGAGCGAAACTATCAATGACCGAAACCGGATAACCTTATTTCATAGGTCAAGGACGGACAACGCTGGACACTAATTCCAGCGGCATTTTTATAGCTATTTAGTTGGATTCGCAAGCAGAACTAAAACTGTCCTACGGCCTCGGAGGCTTAAGGCTACACAGGTCCTCTCAAACGCATACGGATGACCTGTTCATGGATATGGGTGAGATCCCACTGTGACTGAGAAGAGACTGCTTCACAAACTGCATTCTTACTGGATAAGGCAATCACAGAAGAGTCACCTTGACTCCAGTTGCAAGGAGACTCTTGGCCGCAAACCTTTCCTCATCACCCTATGGTAGACGGTGAAGCAATGGCGCGAGAGCAGGGAGCGAAATTCTGCCTGAAAAAGTTTGCGTCCACCACATATTCCCACCCTTTCGCGGTACAAACAAGTGTTAGTATTTGCGGACTTACGAAACATCCATACCTGTGTCCTCAGAACTCTTGGTCAGTAAGTACCAACCAGGATGTTTCCCAATATAATGCGTCCTTTTTATTTTCAGGCTTTCGGGCTTGGCAGAGTATACGGGGAGCTTTCGAAAGGTTTATTTGCAGGAAACGATGACCAGCATACTCAACCTCTTCATGTTCATTCAATTTCGTCATCAGCATCGAACGAAACCTGACATCTGCGAACAACAGAAGTGAGACATCTTCAGGTATTGGATAACCATTAGCTTAGAACACAAACTTCGAGCTTGTTAGTGCCTACGAGTTCGCAACGATTCGCCTAAATAGTAAATGTTCGGATGTGCAAAACGGACTTCAATCGACAGGTGTCTTTATTATAAAACATGCAATGGTGTTGTCAGCGTATTTTTCATGTCTACTGGAGGGTGTTGCTACCTTTCTTCTCACCACTGACAATTTGGGGTAGTCGCCATATTGTGGAAGACTCTGCTGCCACTAACTTAAATAAGGACACAATTTCACAAAGAGTATTCTGGAGTTAACAGAGGGTATTCCATCGATCGACGTTATACCCATTTGCTTTCCCCTGATGCGATCGTTAAATAACTCCAATATGCCACGGTGAAAAACAGTGCTGGTGAGATTCCAGTTGGTTTCGTGGCTGCAACTTGTTGTTTGTGCCTTCTGAAGGCAACCAGGAGTGTTTATGGTTAAGCCTGCCTTAATTGTGACCAAAATTATTTTTAATCGGCGCGAACTTCCCTACCGAAAGGTCCGTGGTTCGAACCCGAACCCGAACAATCTCGACCATGGTTAAGCCTGCCTTAATTGTGACCAAAATTATTTTTAATCGGCGCGAACTTCCCTACCGAAAGGTCCGTGGTTCGAACCCGAACCCGAACCCGGAATCTCGACCTGATAGTGTTCTGACCTTCCTTCGGTTAGCGTGTCACCCACGCACAGAAATGGTGTTATACCTTCATGAATTGTGACTACGTTTTTCATCCTCATCGGGCTGACTGCGTGGTCTTTAGTTCCGAACTCCTGATAACAGATAATGGAGTCCCTTTTAAAGCGATTGATGATGTTCAGTTCTGTACTTCTCAAAGAATTCAGTGATTCATACGTCGGTGTTAGCGAATTCTCTAAACTGACAATCATAAACGAGCACGTATTCAGTAGACAGGGCGACGCAATAGCTGTATGTTGACCCATCTATTCTCTAATTATCAGGTAAGGACGATTCTGGGCAAGTCAACAAGAACGCTGTTCAAGTTCCGGACAACCTATCAACAATAGTACTGTCAGTCGTCAGTCCAAAGGAGAACTGATGTTCTGACCAGTCGGCAATCGCTGGTTTTGATGTTTCATTGGCCACTTCATCAAACCTCATAACTGGTCCCTTTGCTTTATTGATTTTTGTATTGTATCAGGATGAAAATGGACACAAAGCCAGTCCCAGCTGAACAAACGAAAAAACCGCGGTCCTTGTGTGAGGCCCGCTTCGACACACGTCATCATCATGTTCATCATCATCATCAACGACAGCATGACATCAGTGCTCAACACCGATGCTTCACTGCCGTACAGCCATGACTTATTTGAAAGCCTTATTGTAAAGAAAAGAATAAAGGTGGATGGGGGAGGGATTTAGTGCTAGCTTAACACAATCATTCCGAGGTGCCTACACCTCCAGACATTCATTCAGGCAATCTGGACAGAAACTGACAACAAGAACGCCACTGACATCGGTTGGCAGCCATATCTTGTAGTGTCTCCAACCAGGCACAGTGAGGATCATGCGGTCCATATCCTGAAAGACGAGTAGCACCGACAGCACCCAAGCGTTTGGTGATCTCCTTCATACTCCTCTGCCAAGTCAAGTGTTGGTCACCTATCTGTTTACGCCACTCTCAGATGGGCACTCTCTCTTCGGCAAACGACGGTTCGGCATACGCAACACATGTCCCAACCAACGCAGCTTCTTGTGATGGACACATTCTTCAACGAAAGTACCCGCTGCACAACCGAAAACGCGCTTTCTAACTGCCTCGTTACGGATTCGCCGACACCAATCTACACGAGCTATGGTTCTGCTTGAATTCATCTCATCATATTTGGGGAATGAAACGATGGCAACACAGGACGTGAGGGGCAACGATTTACCACGAATACGTATTTCGTGATCATTACTATAAAAACTATGGATTCACAGGAAAGTTTTATAGTTGCCGTAAGACAACGATCATGTGGACGAATGATCACAAAAGGAGTAGCTTAAGGCCGGCACGTTACAGGCACGTTGGACTATCCTGAAAGAAGGTATATGGCTAAAATATCCACAGGAAGACGCGGGACTTCGACAAAAACTGATTCAATGGTGGTCTCAGTTTAGATTAACAAAGGGCAATGTCTGAAACAGTCGAGCAAACATGAACACTTCGCCATCCGATGCTCGACAGAGCAGAAGAGCCAAGAGGCACACCCGATTCCCAATCGGAATTCAGTACATAGCGGTGCGGAAGTGCAATTTCAACATTGCTTGCAGGAAATTCGATCGAAAATCGATTGTCGAGGAAGTGGATTTGAATTAGTCCATAAACCACCAATATGGAAAGCAGTCCTATAGGATGAGGAAGTTACTTTCCTCGCGAATTTTAAATTTCACACACTGTCTTCTCCCAAATTTGGGTGTTAGTAATCGACTTTCTTTCGAACTGCAAGACTTCGTACCAGTACTCAACTCCGGATAGATTTTTTGCGCCAACGCCATCATAACAGTCAGGTGAAACCAGTGCGGATTGATGGATTGTTAGCAACACACAGCGAATTACTGAGCGACTTTCGTTCACCAAGGAAGCTGTTTCCTGCATGGTTAAAAAATCTGAAATCGTATACATCAGCGTTCAAGAAGTAATCGAAACACTTTCGACACATACGCTCTATATGAACTCTGGCGTGACCTATCAGAACAGCCCAGTATAGTATCGATCCACTCGATCGATACTACGCTTCGATCGACCCGGGCATTTTTGTCTGTGATTTGTATTCTAACGACTGCGTTCAATCTGTACAAGTTATCAACTGTCAGTTACACGTCGAATGCAAGCAAACCCAGCCGTAAACCGTGAGTGGCTCAACACAAACCGACGGCAACTCTGTAGAATGAAATTGATGAATAAGTTAGCCGCAAATCGCACACTGTGTTTCAAAGAATTTCGACTTGCGTAAATACAAGAACCTAATTTCATGGTCCAGTTTTATTTGAAGCCTTGTCCCTCTAGAGCATGAAAAATCAAACTATTCTATGGTCAGCATCCTACCCAACGGGGGAGAGTTGTAGACACTTACCTCGTATGCGCTGGTTAGTCGCAGTTTGTAGTAGACAGGCATGTAGATTTCAGCAGCCAAAGGGAAAGCTATGGAATAAGCCAGTATCATACAAATGAATTCAATCCCGTAAACATAAGCCTCCGTGGTCGTGCCCAACAGGGATATGGCCGACAAAAAACTGGCCATTATGCTGGAGACGATGGGAAATAGTGTGAGTTGGCGATTGCCCAAAAGGAGTGTCTCTATATCGTCCGGTTTCACCTGATCGTGTTGTTGTTTGCGACGAAACCACTGGTTGATTTGCTTGCGAATCGGTGTTCGAAATCGTTGATACAACCCAACAGCCAAATAGATCAATAACCAAAAAGCAAACATCACATAATCAGACCAGTGGAATGAGACATTCATTTTGAACGGTGCACGTAAATTCAGGTCAACGGTTTCGAATCCGAAGTCTGGTTGACTGAAAAGTTGGAAAAACCGATGGGTAAAGGAAGAAGGCTGATAAATTACCGGGGTCTCAAAATCTGGCTGGATAAACAGAGGTCAAACGAACCTCGACCAATCAAATCACTTCACATTTTTGCTTAGTCTGCATTCAAATGAGTCCTGTTTTGGATTCGAATTCATGAACCATTGTTTTTATAGCAAGGGCGAAATATGTGATCATGTTCGTTAGAATACAGATGGCTGCCGCACAGATGACTGTCTACTTCTTCGGGTTTTTCCCAATGATATGTGGAGCAACCATGTGCCACAGAACATATCAGATCTCAGTGGAAACCGTTTTGATCTAATCCCTTTTGTTTCAGTGCTGGGAATGCTTCGAGTTCGAGATGGCTCAATGGTTGAGGCGTAAACTTATCGGCCGGAAGATCCGTGGTTCGAATCCAACCCTGCCGTGTCGACTGCTCGTGACTAGGTTTGAGCACAACCTGAGAGTATCTCAGCCCTCATGATTCTCTCGGGTGGCATAACATCTAGGCACAGAAGTGGTCCTACAACTGAAAAGCTACTAATTCGACTATAAGGATGTATGAGTCAGCAGTAGAGTTCTTAAAACACGGCGAATTATGCCACAACTTCGGGTACGAAAAGCCTGAATGATGACAGTAGTCATCATTCATTGGTTTGGCGGTGTTTACAACCGTGTTTGGTCCTGTATTCGGTCTCGGTAATCCGGTAATAGACCGCAGAAAGCCATGTGTTCTAGGTTTCGTTTATCAGTAGTCGTGTAGGCTTCCAGTTTATGCGATGCCAACGCCATTGCGTCCAAATAGTGGAATGCTCCGGTCTGGTCGTAGTGTTCACGGTGTTAGAAGTGAGCTTTTGTAACCACCCTTGTGCAGAACAGGCTGAATATCACAGGTGTGTCTCTATTATAGGTCGTTTGTGGGGTGCAGGCCAGCAGCTTACCTGTCACGTGAAACTGTTCATCTGTAGCCACGTGACTTGACAATAATCGGCCGTCATTTGGGAATCTTGTTTGTTTTAGAGCAATACCCTATTTAATCCTGCGGTTTTACTCCTTTAGGTTTACATTGGTAATAGGAATTTCAACGGTGTGCATATGTGACTCGTCTCAAACTGCATGCAGTGCCAGGTTCGTCCATTTAGCTCAATATCAGAAATCCACCCCGGCGAGGGTAACTTCGTTGACCAAGAGGGGCTGTTCAGGTCGTTCCATACAGTACCGATCGAATAAATTAGACGAAGGACAACTTCAAATCTTCCGGCTAATGTGCACTTAAACAAGACCATATACAGACTCTCTTAATCACCAAATAACTCACTGCTTTACGATATAAAGTGGACACAATGTAGCCTAAATATCGGATTCCCATTTTAGTTGTCCGAACATTGTGGACTGGAAACCGCGGATATCTGCAGGTCTCTATACCAACACCTTCCGTCAAGGAAAGAGCTTCTTCTGAATATTGGAGGTGCTCCCACCGAGCTGTGGACTTCTCAGTAAACCCAGAGAAACGCCTGCAATTTCCGGTCCTCAGAACTGTTCATCCAACCCCCATTGGATGGGGACAACAAAAATGTGTTCAACATGGTGATTTCAGAGAGTCCGTCTCGTAAGTATGGACCGCTCACTAACTCGCCACACTTTGTGAACTTTGTTCAGGTTGATTCGGCCGTTATCAACACTTTTTATACAAAAATGCGTTTTCCAATTAATGTATTGTGTTTACTGATTGTTTTTATGTTCATCTGAGAACTCTTGATTTCCGAATGGTTAAGATGGTGGATGCTGGTGAGCGGTTCTCAGATGCACCATGTTGCGCGTTTGTACGCGTTTGAATCTAAAGATTCATTTGATTCGGACGAAACGAAAACTTCCACCCTACAATGGCGTTGCGATGACAGCAAATGAAAATCTGGAGGACGATTCTCGCCGGATAGCTGAGTCACGAGGTCGCTTTATGAATACTTTAAAGGTGCCCCCAGGAGAGGTGGGTCCTAGAGGCCATGGGGCATCAAGTAAATCCGCCAAAGATGTCATTCCAGGGCAGTTCTACCATAAAGACGTCATTAGGGCGTGTTACTCTATTGAGACTAATTATCCGAACGGAACACACTATTCAAAAGGTCGCCGAAAACTCACTGACGGCCGATTGCCTTTTTTCCTCTTCTCTGGCTCATGATGTAGGCTCAGTTTCCAAGCTTCCGTCGGTTTCCTTGGACACAACCTGCCGCCACTTCGCGGCTCAGTTCGATGACCGAAGCTGGTCCGGGGATCCTAGGCTTGCCAATTCACTGTGCTCCGCTCGCAATCCTACACCCCGCCTGAATGGATGTGCCTTTACAGATTTATCAGTGTACTTCAAGCACCTTCCATATTGCTTTCACAGTAAAGAGCTTCTAACGTCATCATTTCGAAGTCACTCAGTGAAGACATCCGGACATAATACGAGAAAACGTACTACTCCAAGTAGACTGCTTGTCCTCCAGTGCGAAACATTTGGCGATGTAGGTTTTCACCGCTGGTGAAAACAAGAAGTCTTCATTTTGTTGAAATGTTGGTCACAAAAACCTGTGGTTTGTACGATCAGTTCCAAAGCCTCTGGGGGTCCGTGAGTTGTGCACTGATTCTATCTCTCAATGCAGTTGAGATCAGTGTACATTTACTTCCCTCTTTTCCGAATGGTTGATCGTGCCCATGAGCATCATTCAAGCAGAATTTCCGGTTTTCGTGGCTTTTAGCCGGAAACACAAGCAACCAGATGACTCCATTAGCCGTATGGATCTTTAAATGTCTTTAAATGCCATCCACGTTCCATCAACCAGTGATACACTTCAGAAGAACAGTCACCGCCAGACAACCCGACAGGTTAGGGGAAATATCGACCTGACTCCGCGTTGGCTCAAAAGTTTTTATTACATTTTCAGGAGGCAGTCTGAAACGTTGTAGTGGTGTAACAGTGGATACTACTGATGGAGCTTGCGAGTAGCATACTCTCTTATAAATCCGCTTCGCGTCTCTTGAAAAGTGAGTAGAGTCGCATTTGCTTGCATTCGAGCAACAATATCCAGAGAAGTTCAGGAAGACGCGTTCAAGGAGAAGATGGATGTTCAGTTTTTGTAAACAAGACGCATATGAGAGTTTTGCTTCTCTGTCCAATAGTCTGTAACTGTTCATTTGGCGTTTTCTAATAAATAACTCCTCAGGTAGGGCGTTCTTCCTTTCACTGGTAGGTTCCACTAAAAGTTACAGACCAATCTACTTGCAGCACAAAGTACATTTGTATTTATCGCCAACTGATATTGCCACTTCGACATCTGCGTGTCATCATCGCCTGCTATTTGACCGGACTTCCGGCTGGAATAAGATAAAATCGGATGTCCCCGTCGCCAACAATAACTACGAAGGCGTCGTCTGCTTCTGTCTTTTCATAGTCCTTTGATGGCG
Organism: Opisthorchis viverrini; assembly: GCF_000715545.1. Taxonomy (NCBI): domain Eukaryota; kingdom Metazoa; phylum Platyhelminthes; class Trematoda; order Opisthorchiida; family Opisthorchiidae; genus Opisthorchis; species Opisthorchis viverrini. Next base: position 595,303 of record NW_008751930.1, read on the forward strand.
CCAATATCAGTTGAGCCGCGCTGCAAGTGGATGCTTCTATCCAAACGGTTCACGTTAACGAGTGCATCACAGTAGACAAGTAAATGTTTTGTTCAATCTGCTTAAAACCGATATCATCTTTCCAACCGTTACTGTTCACTTTCATCTTAGCTGCATTTCACGGGTTTTCGGTGAACACCAAAATGTCAAAACTGTCGGGGTGCCTAAAACAACCTTATTCAGTGAACCACAGTAAACTCTTTCTATTCAACCCTCTAGGAAAGCTCGACTTTACCCGTTTTGTTCAAAGAGAAAACACTAAGTTCTTCAACGTACCTTTCAAATTCTGACGCCCGGGTCCGTTATTCACTTTCAGGTCCAAAATACCTATCCTCAAGCAGGGTGTGTAAGTAAGGTTGCGTGAGCGATTGAAATTGTTCGTCCGTAATGAAACATCCCGAGAGACGTTTTATGTCCTTCAAGTTGGTAGTTGATTGGCTACTAGTTCCTCTGAGGTGATAGAGTCTGGTCTCGAGTAGGCTCTCAGACGGAAATTACTTGGTATACGTTTTGAGAGGTCGTGTAGCACCAGATAACTTAATTAGCCACACTGTAACACTCTCCAAAAAAAACTTGTTTTCATCGTGAATGGCGCAAACCAGAAGGCTAACAGTCTATGCAGTCACGTGACACTAGTGAAGCGACTGCTGAAGGAAAGGAAATTCTCGTCCGACCTCTTCGGTGAGTCCCATATATCCTCCACGGGTCAAGCTCGCGATGGCTTGCGATTCCACCAAGCTGATGCACCTCTCGGTTGGAGAATTACACTTCAAGGGGAAGGTCGATTATTCGTCGCCAATAGTGACCGCTGACTGGCGACACCAGTCACAACTTTCAAAGCCCCATACTTGTATTTTTCACCCGTTTCCGTTGTATCATCCATACTGTACTTCATGTACAACTTCCGAAGAACTTCTTTCTTCAAGTTCATCATTACTTCATCGCTTAGAATGACTTCGATAGGCTTCTATTTCTTGATAGACCATTTGAGACTGGAAGTAAAACGCATCCGGTTTCTACTTTAAGTAATGCTGGCTTTCACAAATCCCCCATTTTTACCACCTCTTTGAGTAGATACTCTGCTTTTATACAGCAGTCACTGATGCTGCTCTGGATGAGCAAAGCTCATCGATTCGTTATTTCGGTGTAGACACACCTGGGCAACAGTTTGCTTTCAATCCATCGAACAAACCAATCAGAATTTGAAGTGCTTGATAAATGCTAGTGTGACGGTCTAATCGGTGAGAGTCACATGCAGATGTGTGTGCGCGCGGTTTAAATGGACAAATACCCTCGTTTTGAGAGCGGACTGAACACAATTCAGCTGAATCTCTGGTTTATGACTGTATCCTTTCAATTTGGGTTCAAGGAAAACGTAAGGTTGGCGAAGACTTCACTGGCCAGCTAAAAACCCCGTGATAGTCAGCTTGGAATTGAACTTCTGCCTGAGAATTTATGAGAACAAGTCCTCAGAATATAAACATGGTATCCACAGTCATCTTGATGGACGAAGGTGATAACATCATCAAGACCATCAAAATCTTGTTCGAAGAATTTAACTTCGAAAAACGGAGAGTGAGGAGGACAAAACGCATGTCATGAAATGAATAATGTGCGAAAGGCATTGATTTCAATGCTTCTTTGATCGTCTAACTTTAGCTGAGTTGGTGAACTACCATCTGGAACACCTGGTTTTTTGAATAGCTGCCGGCTTTCCATCTTGTTTCTCTGCAAGCGAGTTGTTTCAGACTTTAACAGAAACTTTCACAAACTTCTAGTGGTCTGCCTTTCAGCTCTATTCTTTACCTCCTCAGTTCTCCATATCATGTCTTGAATAAATGGTCTGTAATCATTCCACAAACCATCAAAAGAGATGAATCAACACACAGTCTCAAAAGTAAATTTGAGTTCCTCAACAAAACTACGGATCTCGAATTTATGTCCAACACACATTGTCTCCTGACGTCGCGTCGCTATTAGCGCTCACCGAAAAAGTATACTTACAAAATGCGATGGTGAATGTATTGAAACACCCGTTCCAGGATTGGAGGAACTACCGCTGTTTGCGCCGTAGTGTAACCTATCGGCCAACGTATTACGTTGAGACCACACTTTTGACATTATCATGATCATCAAAGACAGCAACATCAGTGTTGGTACTGATGCTTCACTGCCGTATGGTTGTACGAGGGCTGGGATACTGCCAGGGCGCCCACACCTAGACAGGAAGACGATTGGTGTCCTCAACCAAAGCCTTTGGCTCAAAAGCCTAACCGCAAGGCAGCGGTGTTTGGCGGGAAATGCAAATGCATTACTATTTCTAGGGAACAAGTCGCCACATGTTCCAACCCTCAACCTGGAGGGCCAGTGTTCGTCATACCTCAAACCATTGATCAACCTGGTATGAGAAACTCTGTGAGTGTCACGGGGACACTCCTCAGTATAGCTCAATAGATCACTGAGGTGCGCAAAATGTCACACCACGGAAGGTCCAGTCTCTCCGTAACGGTGAATGAACACACCAGAAACCCAACAACCAAGTACACTCAGTGGGTATTGCGTACGTTGCGGTAGCGATCACATCATTCCAACTGGTATCTTGAACAAATTCAACCAGTTTCATCCTAATGTACTACTGAAGCCAGGCCTAACAATTAGACGAAACCCCTTCAACGTGGCTATTCTGAAATAAGTCGATAGAGAGACCAATGAACAGCAACACAGAGAAAAGTTTACAGAAACCGAATTGGGCTCGCTAGTTTCAGGCTCTTGGCAATGCATTGGCAAATCGGTATTGTAGCTCACGGTATGTCAGAAAAACACGTAGGTAATGATACGGGTATATTGTGGACACGCGGCCAACTGGGCCGCTTTCGTGGCGGTCTAGTGAACAACTGAGTCACGTGTCCACTCAGCCCACAACGCCCACGCAAGCAAATCAATTGGACACACACCTAATCAGCCACTCAAGTCCCACGCCAGATCGATCGTGGAACGACGAACGGACACGCAGAGGCGCGAACCCTCTGACACGCCGAAGCAGCTACTGCAATCGTGTGAGCTCCTTGGCAGTTGACCCGCTGGCTATGACCGTTCGTTCCTAGCCGAGGAGATATCATCAGCTAGGTTTTGGGTGACCATGTCTCGGATGAATACTACTTGAATGGCTAGGAAACGTGTACAATTCAATTGTACTGATCTGCGTGTGATTCGCGCCTGGTTCCAGTTGGATTCTTTCCATTAGGATCCATTTGAATTTCGAGCTGCCAACCTCTGCCATGAGCTCTGTGTGTACTTGCCATCTTGTTGAACACCATATATTGCTCAAATGATAAGGACTTTATCGGAGAGGATACGTAAACACAATCCAGTTTGTCTGAGGGTGGCTGAAAAATGTCACACGCGAGTTTAGTCACGTCACATTCGGTCGAAACCACTCAGGTCCCAGATAACCAACCTTCATTTCAAATCATACACTGAGTACTCTCAAGCAGCAATTTTGAGTAGGTAATTCCGATAACCAGCTTTCAAAGTACATTTATACGATCCACTTCTGTCCACCCGAAAGCGATTGAATTTGACGAACTCCGTTTTATTCCACTGAAAGGGAGAAGCCCTTCACTGTGGAGAAACGCCAACTAAACAGTTATAGACTATTGGACGGGAAAGCGAAATTCTAATATGCATCTTGTTTACAAAACTGAATATCCATCTCCTCCTTGAACGTGTCTCCCTGAACTTTCCAAGATATTCATTGACGGTTACTCAAATGCAGGCAAATGCTACAAAGCGACTCCACAAATTCCGTAACGGATCTCACTTTTCAAGAGTCGCGAAGTGGATTTACGAGAGAGCATACTACTTGCACGCCTCATCAGTAGTATCCACCGTTACACCACTACCTTTGCACTACTCCACCGTTTTCCACATGTTTGTATGTGAATAAGCCCATTCATAATGCATATTAGCCATGATGAACAATTAAAGACATCCTGTCAACTGTTTGTTAGCTTTCAATCACACAATTTTCATTTTTTTTTGCCGGACCCAGAGAGACTCATCCAACAGACGGTTGGTATTCATGTGTCAGTACTATACACCGAGTATGGACATATTGCCCAAGGTTTCACATTACGAATACGGTACTAACGGAGGTGTCAACCTCAGCGCGTTTCTAGCGGGCCTAGTGCAGCGTAGCGATGGCCGCCGAATCGAATCTAAGAGCTGACTCACTGAACTGAACTAAGTATGAAAGTATATGGTCGTTGGTTTGTTCACTGCACAACCATCAACCCACCGCTACGCTCCACTGCGCTTCCTAACAACGCGCTGATGATGTCACCTCGATTGCAGATGAAACGTTTGCAATCAAACTGCCTAGCTCAGTGAACAAACCAACGACCGTCTATGCTACTTGAGCCACCAACATTCTCCTCAATAGCAAAGCACATCAACTTCTTTGGGTAGCTATTCGGTACGTTAGCTAAGTCCCTATACGGATACTTGAAATGAAAGTGATGCGTCAGTGTAGCGAAGTCAGCTTAGCAGGCCGAGGTGGTCGGGGTATGTGCTACACCTGCCCACCTGTCGTCTACCGAAGAGTTCTCCTCTACATAAATTATCACGTCATCGAAGCGGTGTTAGGCTGATGCCATTTAGTTGCACCTAACTTCCATATGAAATTTTTATAATTGGAGAACTCGGGGGCTTGATTTGCTTGCTCAGAAGTTTTATCGGGGTTTCACCAAGCATCCCATTCAATGCAAGTGAAACAGAGGACCACAACTCATCCCAAAGGTCTGCCGTACAACACGTTTTTCCAAAACTTTCAAGCCAAGCCAAATTTGGTTACGATTTTCAGGAGGTGAGGAGACTAAAAGTTCATCAAACGTCCGAGAAAGATGCGTAAACAATGGAGGCGGTTTGTTCCACTTACCTGTGTGTCGCCTGCCACATGTTCCGCCTGGAGACCACAGGATGCACATAAACCATCGGCATAAACTAACAGACAGGAGCACGCAGTGAAAGACTGTCGATGGATATAAATGTTAAATCCCCCTCTCCAGTCCTACCGAGCCCCCACGGGTTGATGTAAGATTCTCATGACGTGGAAACCATGCATTGTCACACGGCTTTTACGCACAGTACATCCCCGTCTACGTTTCAAGATGAGGCAGAGATGTATCGGGGGCAACTGTCGTGAATAACCACTACGTCAACTGGACTGGTTCTCTTGGACCGTGGAAAGAATACATTCAATCCCATGAGTTATCCTACGAGAATATGATTACCATCCATAGTATTGTTTTCGTACAAAAGAGATTGCGAACCTTCAGGAGAACTTGTTCCACACTTTTCCGGTGAAAGTAATTGGCAGGAAGGTCAGATTCCTGAAAGTAACCACTGAATGCTCGAAATCTACTGAGATCCTCAAATCCACTAGATGCTGACCAAACAGACAGCGCTCCCTCAGTATGCAGTGCGTGACAATCTAGAATCAAAGCTAGACAACGTGAGTTCATGTGAAGCGCAATACTGACGATCCAAAACAGGGTTGAAACAGTTCTACGGTGCTTCTCCGCGTCTCTGCACAGGTTAACTTCACTCAGTGCACAAGCTCGACTGAAAATCCTTTGAAACTTGTGAAGTGAATATCAGCACGGAATTCAATACTCCGTGTATTTGAAAGCTTAACTCGCCGTGGTGCGTTACCTCCAAAACAATTTTTGTATCGGGAAGGTCAGACTCTTGGAAGTAACCAATGAATACCCGAAATCTACTGAGACTCTCAACTCCGCTTTTTGCTGATCAGGTATGCAGCGCGTGACAGCGTTGTATTGAAGCCAGATAGAGTCAGTCAGCGTTGGATCAAGGTCAGACAGTGTTCCTCCAATAAAATATCTTGATGTCCTCGTATTTTCTTAGTCACGCTCTCTCACTCACTTGTTCGCAAAAACGCTGTTGCGTTCTTATCCGCGACGAGCCCTTTTTCGGCACTAGGCACTGGAGCCGGGACAGCAATCAGATATAACAGTACTCCTCACACTGACAAGAAAATCTCAACGGATTTCCTCATGTTTCCAGGTGACGACAATATTTCACAAAAATAAAATGTGGATGGTGAACTTCTCATCAGAATACATTGGTTTGGTCACTTGAGGCGTGCACACTCTTTTGGGATGCGAGACACACAATCAGGGGGTTGCGAAACGCCGTCCAACATGAAGACACCTGCATGATCAATAGTTCAACCTTGGACTGAGCAATAGTTTTGTTGACATTCGGATCGTTTCCCTATTAACATTGAATTGACTTGCAAATGAGTTTATATTCTCCACTTACGTACTTTTAGTTAAGCTATAAAACTGATGAAGGAACTAGAACTTCGAGGACCTGGTGAGCCTCATGAAGGTATTAGTGCACAGCTGGTGATAGTCATAATACAAATCAGAAGGTGAATGTGCACTAATAGAAGTTTTTGTATGGTTGCGACACGTATGAAAATAAATACAGTGCGAGGATGGGAGCAAGTCAAAAAGGGAACTTATCGGATGCGAGAGTCCCTTGGTGGAAGTCCGGACGGCGGGAACGTGTTTTTCTCCGCAGTTCGACTGCTACACGTACTCCATGGTTGTCCGTGGACTTGTGGAGAGGTTGACGTCCTGCTCCCTGCGCGCGCGCGAGTCTGTGTGTCTTGACTGGGTTCGGTTTGCCTTTATGTAGGTCCCAGTGCGTGTATGTGGGCGCGTCGGCACATGAGTGGTTGCTGCGCTGACTAGGCGGTGCAGCAATCGATGTCCGATGAGCCAGCTTAATGCGACGTGTTTGTGAGTGTGAGAAAAAGACAAGCCTCGCGATCCAGTGAGCGTGAGTGAGTTGAACAGTCAAGTATGTGGGTGACTGGGTCGCTACAATGGGCAGAACTGATGGTGGACAACATCCCTATAATCAGTTGAAAGACGGACTTGAGTGTCTGCACACAACTTTCCTGCGAAATTCTTGAAAGATCGCAATTTTGTAAACAGCAAACCATGTGAGCTCGGTAGTCTAAAAGCATTGATTCATCAGATGGATGTGACGGGCTTTCACGGCCGAGTTCAAATTTCACATCATGTGGTGTATGTGTGTGTGTAATTTCGATAGAACCTTGGGATGGTTTCTCGACATTCAGTGGAGACTTCATCCTGTTAGTGAAACCAGTCTATGCTGGGAAGCCGAGGAGCGAAGTAGTGTACAACTGTTTCATCCTTATTGGGAGTCATCTCACGAAATTCAAAGAGTTTTGCACTCGCGATCTTCCGGCTTGTGGGTGATCGCCTGGCCGTTCGGTCATGAGTGGCTGATCGCATAGACAGGACGTAGCACCACTCATCCTTCAGTCACGAAAACCACATCACGTGACCACTCTGTGACTCGTTCGCATTTGGAGGCTTCCCACATCCAATGAAATTCCTCTGAGCTGCTTGCTGACACAGTCGTGTGAGATAACCCGCAATACTTAACAGAGGCTTCATCCTGTCCGTGAAGCCAATCCATGCTGAAAAGCCGACAGCTTATGGAGATGGTTGAAAGTCAAAAGAGGAACCGTACAAACTACTGTAGTTTCTTACGCAAGTCTGGGTTTGTATCTAGGGCTTTTTCTATGCTAGGAGAGGAATACAGCAGCGATTGATACCTTTCGAGTCCAAGGTGCTTCTCACGTTCAGAATGTGCACAACGTATAACGACGCACTTTGTGATTAACACCCGTTGAACCAGTGGAGGCTTTTGCATAGCTAACATGCCATTGTAGGGTGAGACGGGTCGAAGGTGTTGCTATGTTCAAGCACGTGACACCAATGTAGACTTGAAGGAATGAGAATGGAGGGTGTGTCAGAATTCACAGGTATGTTGCCTTCAGTCAGCCGACTTCAGCACAAATACAGCATGCAAGTGAGCACCAGAACCGCCAACGTCTTTGCTGGAAAGTGTCATTGTTAACGATCAATACGCAATGAAGGTGATGTCCAGGCTTCACTGAAATGCATCAGTTACGACAGCACGACAGATCCATTCATTACAGTCCTAGTACCTGTGTTTAAGGTTTGTCTGAGCGCTTAGCCGACTGTGGCATACCAAAAGTGCGCAGGTGTCTGGTGGTTTGGAGGTCGTCGACTGACAAAACCGCATCGGATGATAGTCAACTACTAATGAGTAGCCCTCAGAAACCTCATTCAAGTTAGGGTGCTAAAATGAAACTTGGAAACAAGAAACCCCGATGGGTAGCATGTCTAACTCAAAGGTTTGTTACCGAAATTCCTTTGGATGTATAGCAATACATTCACGCCGACAGCATGCAAACTACAATTTTCCATCCATCTTTGTTTACGTGGCAACCACTTGCGTTACACGCCAGGCTTATAACCTTCAACACATCAGATCAAGTTGTATTCATGTTCAGCAACCACCAAACGCCAATGGACACCCTTCTCTTCACAGTGCACCCAATAGATAGTCCTGCAACTAGGACCCTCCAGCACACACACACGGGACAGGAAGTCAACGGCTACCTACGGAACACCTGCAGCAACTGTACTGCAAAGAAGACAGGTTCCACGTCCGGACTTTCACTCAGGAACTCTCAACAAGTGTCCTCAAACGATAGGTCACTTTTTGGCTTATTCTACTTTCCATATTGTACATGTATTTATCAAAGTGCACCTAACTATTGTATTCACCGTCATTCTGGTAAAACAGACATTTGTTAGTGTCTTTTACCTGTTGATAATCAGTTTAATTTCCTCACAACTAGAGCACTAACAGTTCTATCCATAAGAACGAGTTCATTTTGCAGAATTTTAGCCGCACCGACAGATTCCTTCTTCATTACTGACAATCTGGAGCCTCACGCAAATAAAATAAGTACCACAAATGGATTCAACATTCTGAGCGTGCTTGGTTTCCACAGCTGGTAGACTCTGTAACATTTCAACCACCATTTGCAAATCAATTTGGTCGTCACGAGAGACTCAACTGAATATCTAATTTATGATATTCTAAATGTGCTACACACAGGCCACCTCATGTTTCAATTGGCACGATATTCGAGATATCGAAGTATAGTTTCATAAAGGAAACTACTCACAAGGTTGCTGAATAATCTTCGACAACTCACGATCGGTTTCGCCCTTCTTAGGGCTCATCAAGTAGGCGCAGTCCCCGAGTTTCCGTCAACCTTATGTGGGCAGTCGAAGAGTTTTCAGCAACCTTGCGAGTAGTTTCGTTTATCAAATTTCGAACACCAGTTATGCTAAATAACTCATGCCAACCCCCTTAGTGCTGGTCTGATAATCATAACGCTTCTGAATCGAGTCAGTCTCTTGTGAACTTGGCCCTCTATCGGACGGGGTTTTCTCTCGAGGATTCTGAATAGTTCATACTCTCAATTCTTGTCGCATCCTGTTGGTGAAAACAGTGCCTGGTTGTTGACCTTGAGATTACAGCGCTGTGAAGCCAGCGTAGGTAACGGCCAATGTCGGGCGAAAAAGAGACAACGAAATTTAAATACAAGTGATCGCTTCGAGCGAAGTTACCTGAGTGACTTGGATCAAATAGCTGCCGTTCAGATGATGGTTACCTTACCTTATAAGGGGTAAGAATTGGGCAGAAAGTAGAAAATTTGAGCATTTTGCTCCCTTGGTTTGAAGTAGACAGCGAAATTACGAAACCATGCCGGGCGATGTAAAGAACCGAGTCATATTATAGTCACATACGAAAGGTGTGCTACTACAGTATAACAGTAAGGTGGAGCGTTTTGGTGATATTCACCGGCGAATTCACCCTGTCAGTGAAGCGAAGTACAGCTTTGTTAGGAATCATCATCAGTGAGCGGCTTACGAAACTCGGAGAGCTTCGAACCCGTAATCTTCTGGTCAGTGACCGTTTGGCCACAAGCGACTGGTCGGCCGCAGGATGGTTAGTTCTCACTCAGACAGGACATAGTGCCACTCGTCATTCAGCATATCACGTGGTCGCGTAATGACTGGCTCCTTTGGTGAGTACTTCTCAGGTAACAGAAGTTGTTCAGAAAAAGATGCTGGCACGGCTCTGATCTGCTCGTGGCTCAACAATTGGATGATTGGCATACTGGGTTCGTCTGCTGAATCGATCACTCCCAAAACAGCTGGTCCAAGCCCGTGACTTTCTGTACCAACTGTGAGGGCATTAAAAAACCTATTTCAACTTCCCAGCTGTCCACATATTAGAACAGTGTTTGCAGGAGCATTACACGATGAACACCAATCATTGTCATTATGAAAGCACGCAAAAACAGAATCTCAATCGTTCCTTGAGGCGATCTTGTACATGCGCCCAGAATTCAGGACCACGATGACTCTGTTAGATACCACGGCTGATTGAACAGACTGTGAACCGATTGGACCGATTAGATTTACACTCATAGAAACCAAGTTAGGTTCTTTGAGATAAACACGGTTCTGAAATATACGGGACGCCGAATGGTGGAGATTTCAAGGAGCACATAGTATTGAAACAGAAGGAAGTGCTTTGCATAAAGTGGATTTGTCGTCTGTCACCTATGCATATGTCTGGACGTCTGGAATTAGTACATTACAGTGGGTCACATCCGTCAGACTACACACCAGATAGAAAACTTGGTGTCACTATGATCACAGTGGTTCGAAGACTGGCAAATAGACTTTTAGTTAAAAGTTTAGCTATATTTGGAGGTCTTTCTCGGCTAATCCACTCCATCTCTAGTGTGTTTCAGCGAATTATGAAAGAGGTCTTATGCATCCCATCCCTACCGTACGCAATGTTGTCTGCTAGTAAGGCAGGGACAAGAGCAAGCAGCCTTCATAAGGCTGTTTCCTGAATTTGGGGCAACTCACCTGAAGGTTTTACTCATGATATTTCACAATCAGGACGAAATGTCTGCACAGCTTGAGAATGAGATATCGATTATTAGAGCAAACCTTTTCACACATCTACCAAATCCACGAGAGTTTCCATCGTTTCCTGGGTGAATTACTCCCAGTATATCATCGACGGTTGTCAGTTGAATCGTCCTGTGGATTCTTGTGACTGCCGCGATTGTGCGGAAGTAATTTATGGACAACCTACCTGTGCTAATCTGCCCACAAACGTCCTGCAAAAAATCTATCTGAATTTCAGATTTCAGATGAAGAGATCGGGGATCGGTTAATGTGTTTCCTGAAGTACAAAAGTGATAGTTTGGAAAGTTCGTCTGGCTTCGCTGAGCTCACACCATTTTCACATCAACGGGGAAGCGTACATCGCCCAGTTATTGATCATTTTAAGTCGGAATTTGGAACGATTCAAGAAATAATTATCACTTATTTTTGAAGAGCATGGTCACAGACATAAAGAGTGAATGCAAGTGACGAATACGAAAGGGTATGGAAACACGCGTCTAAAGACTAACAACCGAAGAAAGGACAAACAATGTTGAATGCTCTTCAAGGCGCGGTAAGCGCTAGCACAATCAAAACTCGCACATCAAGCACAAAGTGTCCGTCATACTGGGTCCGGTGTGAGGTTAAATGGCGAAAATGTACATTCAACGCCATGTGTCATGTATAAAAGTGTCATAAGTACGCAGAGAGCCCACCATTGCAAGCAAACACAAGTCACTGACTGTGACCTTAGGAAGTCTCAGTCCAATAACAACCTTAGCGGATTGAGGAAAGCGGATCCCTCGATAAGAGATGATCATCGGTTGGTGAAACAAAAAGTCGACATCACAACCGATTGCATGTAGGGCTGAGATTAGGGCGAGGGACTATTCATCAGCACCATACTTATGCTTCTTCTCATCCCACACAGTCACTCCGCGCCCATCCGAGACTAGGCTGACGTCTATTACAGTTGCTCGGCGATTTCGAACAGCGATTAGATCCTGATAAAACATACTACTGAATGCTACTGAATTATATTTCACCAGCAAATACAGTTTTTCCGTAGGTAGCTCTAAAAACTACTTCACTTGTCTCCCAAGAAGTATTCCAAAATGCGAACTACTCTAAGTGATGAGGTCCGAGTTGATGTGCCGAGGAGAAATTGAGGAGATAAGGCGTCTTCAGAACCGTGTAATTATTCCAACCTCTCGAAAGCATCGCGTGTCAGAAATCACACATACCTCTATCTTCTTTGGAGCTTGTCCCGTCAGATTTTGATCCCTGAAGTTTTTGTTCTGCTATATGAAATAGTTGATCAGTTTCTACTCTCAGGGTTTACTCTATGAAACTCGCCCATTAACACATGCCGCGGTTCGCAGACTCGTACGCAATTCACGGCCAAGAGCAACTGGATGTTTCTAGGTAGGCCCAGGTCTAATGATGCCCTCGAAAACCCTGCACAGGTATGTCACTGCAGTGTCAAATCCTCACAGGGCACCAGTCATAGTGATCCAGTAAGTGTGACTAATAGAAAGCCTTTACCAACAACGGTTAACATTTTTGTGAGGCGTGGGTGTTTCAAATGACCTCGACAGTCCTTTGTTGCTTTAAACATGGTCGTGTTTCTCCATGCGGAATGACATAGTCCTGGCAGGGACTGCCTGAATGAGCTACGAGTGCGGTTCGGTCAATTTGAACACAGAAAATTGTGTACTGCAAAGAATCCGGTTGAACAGACAGACCAATGTTTTTGTAAGCATCCTTATAATAGGGTACTGTTGTGTCGCGGATAGCCGTCTATTGGTTCTGTCTGCACTGAACCTGCCAGGAGGATACAGATGACCCTGGAGACGGCTGTACTGTCAGCACAAAACACACGGAGCTTCTGCGTAAATATATAGGATGACATCAGGACTAAATACAGTCGTTCACGTGTTCGTTCTGTACAGCCAATGGCGGTGTTCCGGTCGTGAACGGTGTCAGCACCACTCCACTGGTCGTATTTTGCTAAGACATGTTTGGTGAGCTCCGCCAACGCACCTGCTGTCCGGAACGTGTCGTAGCCATGGTGACCTTGGCGATGCGTTATTCTCTGCACATGTGATTTTTCATGTCTGGGGGCGTCCTGACAGGGGCCAATGTGGTTCCGAATGGTTCGGACAGACTGGTCGATAGCGGGTAGACAGGAAAATACTCGAAAGCAGCGTCGATAACTTGTTCCGGGTTTCCGCTCCACATTGAGTGTTGGGACTCAAACAACGTCGTTTAAAACGGCCTCAACTATGTCTCCAACACATGTCTACAGGGAGCAGATACTTACAGAGCCAGCTCTTTTTGTGTTGCATGCGTTTGATGCTAGATATGTTGGCTGTAAAACCAAGCTGGCTCAATCCGGGGAGCAAAAGACCTCGTCAGAATACATGCAGTAAACTGTGACCTTGACTTAACTGTGTCATCTGACTTGATGTGTTGTGATGCCTTATGAGAAGTCCCCTGCAAAAAAGTGGAAAACACCGAATTTCAGGCATGATCAAACCACTCAGCAGGAACGCTATTCATCTGAGGATCAGCATGCAGGTCATCCCAAGGCATACAAGTGCGTTTAAATGGTATTATATGTAGGTATTAAAAGCTCCAAAGATGTGAATATCTGACCATTTCAAAGTTTGGCTGCCTACTACTCAGTTGTCTATTGAAATCAGCAACCCTTTGTATTCATATTTGCGCTCAATCCTGTGAATTCTTGGAGTATTCTTTTGGGAAGGTAAAACTCAAAGTTGCAATCGATTTTAAAGAATGGTTGAAGTCGTAAAACGTCCAGGCAGCTTGCTTAGGATGCTAAAGTACTGAAAACGCACTACACGAGTTACTGCTTCAATTCTGGCCATTCCATTTGCTGACGCATGTGTACCGGTTTCGGTACATACTACTCACTACCCTCGAGTAGCAAACCAATAGCGCAAACTTCCATATATAAGACTACACAGATCAATCTAAATGATCGTGGTTCTGCGCATCCGAAAGATGGTTTATCGACTTCCACCTCAACACAGTTATGAGCGTTAGATGGGAAATTTGCGGACAGCGTTGAACTTTTCATGAAGTTCCCATGAATAACTTTTAAACTAAGTCAACTAAAACTACTTGCAAGATATCTGGTACTGATCAGAGCGTACGGACTACACTGAGCCTGTTGAAATTGACCAACCATCACAGTCAAAGGAGGACTGGGGGAACCAGCGTAAAAGTGGGGAGAATTTTCACCCGTGGAAAGGTTACTAGTGTCTACTAAACTTCTGTTTGCTCTCATGAGCATGATGGTGGTCGGACTGGTGTCCGGTGGCCAGGCCTAGTAACCGAACATCAAATCATTTGGACGGATGTGTCATGTGCGGGACATGGACCGAACAAAGACATGCTCTGATTGGTCAGAATGTTAGCCAATCCGGATCGAGCATTTTTGACTCGCTGCTTCTCGCCCCCATCACGGAGATTCTGGCACGACCTTGTGAAGCACTCTGTGACTACCCTATAAAGAGAAGGTAGAACGGCGTTTGTTTGAACGTGCGTATTGATCAATGGAAGGGACAAGAAAGTCAGATGGGGAGCAAAGGGGGTCGCACTAAGCAGGGGCAAAACATTCGAGTTTATAGGTTGAACGGGAATCCAAGCCCAGACCAACAGCAGAAACAGCCTCTTGGAATTGTGTTTATTCCTGTAAAGAAAGCAACACTATGGCAATGAGTTCCTGAACCACTCTATAGTCACCCATCTGGTTGGAATGCAGTACATCTCACATGAGGGGTTCAACCTTGCAAATTTTTGCTTTGAAAAAAGGTAGACTGTTCAGTGTAAGATAGTGTTGATTACGAACAACAAACAGTGCCGTAAAAATATGTTTTCGTGGCCTTGTGCCATAGCATCGCTTTGAACCCGCTAAGTTTGGATGGACTAATCTACTGATTGCTGTCAGGACGCGCCCAGACGTGGAAGAAGCACATGTGCAGAGAGTGACGCATCCCCAAGGTCACCATCGCTACGACATGTCCGGAAAGTAGGTGAGTTGGCGGCTCTCACCAAACACGTCTAAGTAACGTAAAACCAGTGGGATGGGGCTGATAGTGTTCACGACCGGAACACCACCATTGGCTGTACAGATGAACAAGTGAACGACCATATTTGGCCATTAAGTCGTCCTATATATTTACGCAGACGTTCTGTATGTTTTGTCCTGACAATACAGCGTGTCCCGAGTTCTCTGTCTTCTCCTCACCGCGTAGTCTGGCAGGTTCAGTGCAGGCGTAACCAATAAACGGCCACCCACGACACAACAGAAACGTAGCCAATCTTTTGGTTGTTCATTTGATGCGTTTCACTTAGATAACTTAGCTGTTCATGTCTCAGCAACACGTTGCGTACACACCCGCCGTACTCCTCTAGAACCGTCTGCTTCTCTAACGGAAACGTGTAAGAATTACAAACAATCTGTCGTGAGTATTCGTACCAACAAAATGGGTCATTCGAACTGCCAGTTATAACACTGAACCTCAACTTGTTGAACTTTTTTTTGTGCGTGAGTAACTGGGATGCAGTGTCTACAAGAAAAAGCTTGGAATGCTTTACTAGCTGAGGAACAACAAATCAATCGCTTGTTACTTTACCTCTAAAGACTTCGTCTTGAGGGTTATTCGTAACTGCGTGGGGCATACAGTTTTGCGCAAATAACCAGTTGAGCAACTTAGTTCTTAGTGCATAACTTTTTCTATTGTTCAAACTAACTTTGTTCTATCTAAGTTCAAAGCGGATTTGTTTGGATCGGGGTGTTTGCCGTGGTGTAACGGTGGATACTACTGATTAGGCATGCAAGTGATACGTTTACTCGTAAATCCGCTTCGCGTCTGTTGGAAGGTGGGGTCTATTAAGGAATTTGTGGAATTACTTTGTAGCATTCGTTTACATTTGAGTGATAGTCAATGAGTATCCAAGAAAGTCCAGGAAGATTCGTTGGAGAAGAAGACGGATATTCAGTTTTTACAAACAAGATGCATATGAGAGACTTGCTGTCCCGTCCAATAGTCTGTAACCGTTTAGTTGGTGTTTTCTAACGAATAACTGCGCAAGAAAGACCTTACTTTCAGTGGTAGCGAACAGGGTGGCGTCCCCTCACGATCTGAACCTTTCATGTTTGAGTGTGAAACTGAAGTTTAGGGTTGAAGTGTTGTACGTTGCACGTAATGGTCAAAGACAAATGGTTCCAAGGCGGAAGTTGTAGGTACCCAGTTA
>NW_008751930.1:611988-615413 GCF_000715545.1 Opisthorchis viverrini
AACCGAACACATTCAGCACACACAGACTCGCGCGCGCGCGCAGAGAGCAGGAGGTCAACCGCTCTCCACATGTCCACGGATAACTATGGATCACGTGGAGCATTCGCACTGCGGAGAAAAACACGTTCCCGCCGTCCAAGGGACTCGCACCAAGGGACTCGCACATACGATAAGTTCCTCTTTTGACTTGCTCCCATTTTCGCAATGTATTTATTTTTACACGTGTTGGAAACCTCTACTGTCAACCATACTAAAAACTTTTATTACTGCATACACCTGATTTGTGTTATGGCTATCAAAACCTGTGCACTAATAAGGTCTTACAGTGCGTCCTTGAAAGAGCGGAAAATATTTTCATTAAAGCCCTTCATTCCACCCAATCGTCAAAAAAGAAGCTTAGATTGGGTCGAGTGAAGAGTGGAAGTACTGCGAATAGTCCCCGCGTGGAACGACCTCAGTCACGTGGCTCGTGGCTAGGTTGCTGACAGGAGGAAGCCTGTTCTGACCATTCACGTTCTATTCCAGAGAAGGTCAAGTTCTTCCTACAGAAACACTGGGTTATGACGTTGACAGTTATGGTTGACTGGTGGCCTTTCCCACCTCGGCGATTCACAATGGACGGCGTCGTGCACCCCACGGCAAAGTCGGCAGTGTCACATGAAGTTCACTCTTATGCCGTGAGCACCCGCCTTAACCCAAGAGACAGCACTGCAGTACATTCCAAGGCTTTGCCCAGTCATGCGCCTGAACCTCCACACAGCTTATTCATTCGCCTCATGCGGCATGGCAACAACTGTTAATCCCCTTGACAGGGGACTGGCTACGGACACTCTTTGACGTAGCAATGAGGTGGAAATTTGTGGCCAACTTCGATTTGCCCTAGAATTGCCAAATTTGGAGCACTATACAGCAACAGCACTTGATTTCATTTGATCAATATGTTTTTTCTTGGTCTGGAAACCTCTTCGTTCACTTTACAGTCAGCTCGATAAATCCGTAAAACTCAAGGCGGCCATCTGAAATCTCTCCCGTGTCGAGTGATTCCTGTTCTTAGTGACCTCATTTTCAGGACACCAGCTACAAACACATTGGCAGCGTTGCTATACAGAGTGTGTGAAATCGGGCAGGCAGGATAAAGCAGTCTTCTTGGATAATATCATATGAGCTGCAAATAGTTTGGCATTCAAGGTAGGCAGCTACTTCCGGTTTGAGTGTAAATCCAGCTTTCGACTGCTCTTCTGTTGATCTGACAGGCCTGACCCTAGCAGCCTATCAGTCCTTGCACCCGTGGTGAGGAGCTGTGAATAGAAACTGTTCCCACATCCAAAACATTGTTTCTTTTACGCTTCAAAAGTGGCCATTTCACTACAGTTTGGTCATGAGGATTCTCCTTCTGTTGATCAGGAACCTAATTAGACTGGCACTAAGTGGCTTTCATTGGTTTTCCCTTAGTGTAGCGTGAAAGACCAGTTTTGTGTAAGTTAATTCCCACGGAACGAGACACCTGCCGCTCTGGTAAACTTGATGAGGTAATGGTACTGCTCTAAGAGGTTCTAGGTTCAACCCTGACCGTTCCAAAGCATCATCATCATCATCGATAGCATGACATCAGTGTTCAACACCGATGCTTTACTGCCGTACAACCATGATTTATTTGAAAGCCTTATTGTAAAGAAAAGAATAAAGGTGGACGGGGAAGGACTTAGTGCTAGCTTACCACAATCATTCCGAGGTGCCTACAACTCCAGACATTCAATCAGGCAATCTGGAGAGCGGGACAGCAAAGACAGCGGGATAATGACAATGTGGTCTAAATTGGAACACGAATTCGTTCAAGATGACGTTCCTTACTCTAGCCATCGTATTTTCCAGTTCATTTTATCGATTGCCAGATGAAGTCCAAGTTACAAGGCAGCACGACGTAGCAGCTTTATCGGTAGAAAACTCGTTCAGCAAGCGTGGGAAAGTCCATCTCTTGGCATAGAAATACGCTCGCGATAATGTGCGTTCGCTTGTTGAGTACCGATCAGTTAGACGTTGATCTGTTCGCCGAACTGGACGTTTGTCTTGCAATCGTTTAGTCACCACTTCAGAGGACACATCAGTACGTGATTCGATGATCGATATGCGACTTAAAAAGGCTTTTTCCGCCTAAACATCCTTGGTAAAAAGTTAGCTTTTGTCGTGTGCAGGTATATAGGCATGTTAAAGTCTTCCATCGATTGGCTGAGTTGAGTGTGGAAGGCCGGAAACTGTTGGCGACTTGTCGGAATATCGACAGATCCCGTAGGTCCGTAGGTTGTTGTCCAGTCGAGCTGTTAACCCAGATACCAATATTCCTGCAAAATATTGATTTTTTCTCCACATAGACATAACTGAATTGAGTTTATTTTGGGCATGAAGCTTATCACCAGAGATTCAGCACACATTACTGATACCTATTAAAGTGACAGACCCATAAACTGCCCAAAAGCTGAGCGGCTTAGAAACAACTTCCACCAAAAGCACGTTCTAAGTGAAGAAAGAGGTTCAACAGTTATGACAGCCTTGTGGATGACCTTGATTCCATGGATTAGATAATATGTCCGAGACATTTTTACGGCCTGCGTTGTGACTGCAGATCTCCCTGTCTAGGCTTGGGCAACCTGGTAGTATCCCAGCCCTCGTGCCTCCTGGTGGCATGGCAGTTTGGCACTGAAAGGGCACCTCAGCTGAACGAGATTTCCCGCTAAACTTCAGGATTGGAGAAACTAACTGGTCGGGACTGAATGGGAGATGCGACTTGCAACCTGCAGCCATTTCACCAACGCAATTCAGGATCCAACAAGTTCCAGTATACTTTCAGACATTTTTACATCAGTGAGTTCAACTGTATCTTCAAGGTGCACAAAATAGGGATTTTATTCGCAAGCTTCGCAAATAACTCCGTTTGATCCGGTACACACGCTTTTTCCGGTGAATGTTAGCTTCATCCAAAGGATTTACCACCTGACTACTGAAGATGAGTTTCAGTAGTCCGCGTGCGCATGGAGTTTAAGACACCCCAGAGATAAGGGTGTGAAATTACTGACCTCAAGGTTTGCGGTTCGGAACCAACCCCGGGATTTTGACTATTGCTGTGCAGGGTTGGACTTCTTGGCAATATCTTATCTCTCTTGTTCGCTTAAAATGGTATAGCATTATATTCTGCAAGTTTGCTCTTGTTCAATGTTTTTTTATTCTACTCTATTACTACAACTCAGTGAGTTCGGTAGAGAGCATCTCCCCCAAAAAGTCACCCAGAATTTCGTCAATATTTTACCGTTTTTCAAAAGAATGACCACAATGACATACTTGGGCTTCACATGATCAAAAAATCAGCGCACCCCACAAAGTTGTCAGCATAGTTACCTGCGCCACATCGGCGATCACAAAGCTCACAACAT
>NW_008751930.1:615442-620229 GCF_000715545.1 Opisthorchis viverrini
AAACTACTCACATGGTTGCTGAAAACTCTTCGACAGCCCAAGACCGGTTTCACCCTTCTTGGGGCCCATCAGGTAGGCGCAGTCCTGGAGTTTCCGTCAAACTTCCGTTCTACTTGTATCCAAAGTGGACAGATTTCGACAAATGCACTCATCAGCATAGAGGAAAATGTTGGTAGCTCAGGTAGCGTAGACGGTCGTTGGCCTGTTCGCTGAACTGGACGATTTGATTGCAAACGTTTCATCACCAATTGAGGTGACATCATCAGTGTGTTATTGGAGAGCGAAGTTGTGCGTAGCGATGGTTTAGTGGTTGTGCGTTGAGTAGTGTTACGTGTGTGTTAACATACGGTGAACACCGGAACATTCAAGCAGGACAAGATACTGAGCTCAAAAACGAAGAAACAAAGAACTCCTCGGAGTCAAATCAATAAAGGTTGCAAGTCCAGAATCGGAAAGACAGAGGTCACTCCAGCATCAAACAGATTACGACGACAGGGGATGCCAAGCTCAAAGGTCACGTGGGCATCGGTGAATGAGGACTCAGGATAACAGGGCAACCAATGAACCTCCAGACCGAACAACCAATTGCGATCAGAGGTCATCCCCGGCTAGCAGCACGTATATTAACACACACGTAAGACTACTCAACGCGCAACCACTAACCCACCGCTACGCACCACTACGCTCCCCAATAACGCACCGATTATTTCATCTCGATTGGTGGGGAAATGACACACACGTAAGACTACTCAACGCGCAACCACTAACCCACCGCTACGCACCACTACGCTCCCCAATAACGCACCGATTATTTCATCTCGATTGGTGGGGAAATGGCAAATAGCCCAGCTCAGCGAACAAGCCAACGGCCACTCATCAACATGTAAATTCAATTTAGACGGAAGGCCCATTTGTAACCCAACTGAATCTCTCGTTTATGATGTTTTTAAGCAATTGAGTGTACTACACCAGGCCTCATCATGTTTCAGTTGGTACGATATGCCAGATAACGCGGTGCGCTCCACGGACGTAATACACTACTCATCGAGCTGTTGACACGTGAAGCGCTCTGGTACAGCAAATTATAAACGAGAGATTCAGCTGAGTCTCCGGTCGAGACCGATTCCATGTTCAACTAAAAGTATCCGTCGAAATCTGCCTGTCTAATTTGGATTTAGGTAGAACACAGGATAAGACTCATGGAAACTCGAGGACTGCGCATACCTGATGAGCCAGCTCTGAGAAGGACGAAACCGGTAATGATCCGCCAGGCTGTTTGCAGAAACCTAATGACATCCAATGACATCTCGAATATCGCGTACCAACTGAGACACGAGGCGCCTGAAGTAGCATATCCCCTTGAGACAGACCATCACGGGTGACAGATTCAGCTGGATTCAGTTCAGTCTCCTGTCAAAAGTGCATCCGTGTCCAAATGAGAGTACTTGTTTAAACCACACCAAACTCATGTAACAAATATCGATAAATATATATAAATATTTATATAAATAGATAAATATGACTGTACAATCAGGGGATAGGCCAGCCTCCGAATCCAATGACTGCTAGCTTAGGCATTCGCCACAATGCAGTCTACACAGATGTTTAAATAAGTAGTATGATGAAATTTCAAGAAGCCAACTGTTGAATCTAACTTGACCTCATGATAATTCCCCCATTCATTTGCCTACTCCGCCGACGTACTTTTGATCTCCAGTTGTATTTCTTATTCGAACCGCCACTCACCTTGCCGCAGAGACCGTCCTTTCCGACACTTGTGTATTGACATGTGTGAATGTGTGTGAATGTGCGCTGCTGACCCTACTTACCCATGTGCGTTCATGTTCGGTTTACCGAGCCTTCCTTAACTTTTCTCATGAGTTCCGTGTTATCGCACGTCATATGGGAATCACGAGACCGTCGCCTGAAGGAACGACAGCAACCCACGCTACTGAGCCATCATTCCGCTCGCCGTTGTTTGGTGTGTGGACCTTGACACTGCACTGTGCCCGTCAGTGACAGACCTGTGAACTTGTTGACGCTACGAACGTGAACAACTGAGGTTTGTTGTACACTTTTGCTTACCCTTCTGTAAATAGTACCGTAGAATTACGAACCCAATTGTTCCTTTTGATATTCGGGATTGTCAAACCTACACGTCACTCGAAGTTCCGTATCGGGAACCTCAACACCAACAGACCCTGCTGCTCTTTCCTCTGTGGTCCGGATTCATCGGATGACGTTATTCCATCGAGCCTTCCATTCCGAAAGTTCTACCAATTGAGAGAGCTCAGAAGTTGGGCGTTTCCTTGTATTTTAAACCGATGCAGCGCTTTAGTTAATACTAGGCGAAATCGGTCAGTGAATAATCGATATGCCGGGGGGTAGTGCGTTTTATACCATGGATTACAAATACTGAAATAGAATTACAGTAGTAAGCAAATCACCCCACTCCAGACAACCAACAAATGCCAGTTCATTGCTGCCGTAAGGAATGTGTACACCGAATCGATCGAAATCATTTGTAAGTGGCGCACCTTATAACCCTGTGCTAACTCATCAGCCTAAGTTCGCATATGCAGAACTGCTTAGAAAGAGACTGGAACCGGATCGAACTTACAGTGATTGATTTAACTACAACGTGACACAAGGCAAGAGGTTTTCCTTACTGGGCTTTGTCGGCAACTGTTGTGGACCGCAGTCTTCTAAATGCCTTCTTAATACTGTGAACCAAGATCTGGATAACGGCTTGATACTCAACTGAGTCTCTCGTTTCTCTAAATGATATTCTACAACTGAATGTGCTGGACACAGGCCGCCTCATGTTTCAGTTGGCACGGTATTCGAGATATTGCAGTATATTTTCATAAAGGAAACTACTCACGCGGTTGCTAAAGAGGGCCCACTTCAGCTAATGTCTCTGAATCAACAACAACCCTTTGGGATTCCGTGGTTTTTGCCTCCGGTAATCATAGCGGACGTTCTATCAATTTTTTTTTACCTCGAATAACCACCGTCTGAGTATTTTCCGATCAACTTGTGGGTAGCGATTCCGGTTTGAGTTTTTGGGGTTTTGCGGGATAGGTGCATTTGGTCATAGTCACACCACTCTTGTTTGAACGGTCATCCACCTGTTCAGGCGTAATCATTCCCGTGAATCCACACCCAAGGAAGCACTGGATTCGAGTTTCGATCTTATTAGAGCTCATCAGCAGTGCATATCCAATGGTTGTGCCGAGATTTGAACCCCGGACATCTGACATGCGAGGCGAGCGTGTAACCACAACTCCACCAACACGCGTTGGTCGCATCTGAATTTTCACGTTTGAACAGGCGACCGTGTTCACACTTGACCGATGTGATTGGTGTGCCCGACTCACCATCGAACGACGACCCAGTAACTATGCTGGTTGTGACGATAGATTGACCCGCCAGTCAGGACTTCCCAGCCAACTAGCGTGACACACGCTTGAAACCCACTGGGCAAAGTTTACGCCAGCTGGGAAACTGTTTGGCTGTTTCGATCGGAAATATTTGTTTGTAACATGGATGTGAATACAACCCCAAACATTAACCTTTGAGGGAAATTTGATCGGTGCAATTCGAAAGTCACCAGCAGCATGTTCCTGTGACTGCTTAAACACCATCACATCACCGAGAGAATGCGCGTCTCTTTGCGTTAGAATCGGGTTTGGGGACCTTGATTTAAGGTTTTCGGGACCTTGCTTTCAGTATTACCCCGCTGAGTGCAACCTTGGCGATAGGCGATCACAATATAGGTCGGTTTACCTATGAGGCCAGAAAAGCGCGGATAACCGGACTCGATGGCGTTACCATTGAAGAGTTACGAAGCAATTTCACTCTATATAACTAACCTTAGCTCTCGGAATTCTCAACGACATGCCCACGCACTTCAGTTCTTTGATCTGAGGCCGGATTCATGGTGCGTAAATCGTCCAACTTGGGTCAATATCTAGAAGTTGTAATCTTGAATGATCTGAACTTGGTGACCTCCAGGATTCAGTTGACGGAAAATTCCTGCTCACTATCACAGCTTTCGTGAACAGGGGTCGAGATCTTTTCGACTTACACTAGATTATAAATACATTATTTTAACATGCCCTCGTTTCGTTGTTTATGCGGCAGAACAATCCGGGTGGAAGTTCAGTATTTCACAATGTATGTTCCTCTCTCTTTTGACTGAGTTTCCACTTGAAATAACCAGTAAGCTTCTGAATTAGAGAGCCGATCTGACCGCTGTTCGGGGCAGTAACGCCTCTCACATTTACAGGAACCTTAGGTGATTTGTCACTCCGAAGGCATCCTCAAAGTGTGCAGTTGGTTAACCGTTTCTTTGTGCTCACTGAAGCTGGTTCCTGATTGTATTTTCATGTTTTGGAGGTCATTGTTTTTTGTCCTTTTTTGTCCTCTATTTGCAAATGAAGCTGTAAACTCACATTAGTTGGAGAAATGAATAATTTCTGTGACAAAACGTGAAAGGGTTAAACTGGTTTGTGCTCATCACTAGCTAATGATGTGTGTGAATTTGGGATGCGCTTTACTGAGGGTGCGGGCCACCAGACTGCTTTGGATAGATCTCGACTATTTAGTTATTTTCTCATGGTTTGGCTGTCTGCTATGAGCCGTCAATTGGGTATGTTGATGCCCTGAAAACCGCCTATCCCGTTCATCCTCCGGTATTGCGTCCTCGGGTTGACGCCGGATAAGAGACGCCTGGACGTCAGCACACGCAACCCTCCGCAAGCTTTTTGTGGTTCATCTACTGT
>NW_008751930.1:620473-667989 GCF_000715545.1 Opisthorchis viverrini
AGAGCAGGAGCGGTTACGTGTCAGTGGTGGAGATAACCATTCGGGAAATCAAAGTGACATAATGTTTTAATCCACGTTGAAAACGGATCTCAAAACGAACGGTACCCAACCCGCATATACGTATTTGGAGGCTCATCATTCTGAAGGTTCCAGTAGATGTTGTGATCATGAACACTGCTCACGCCTCGGACAAATATTTGCAGTAGTGCGCATATGCGTATCGATCATTTGTCACGAATCAATAATTTATGTTGATCTGCCCAGCGTGGTGGCTGATATCTGTTCACTTTGGGCTTTTAAAAGATTTCATTGGACTGCGACGCAAAAAGAATATTTGATTAGTCAACAGCAGTGGATATTAGAACACGCTCTTCGGAAGTATTGACATTTAGTGCACAATTACAACACCGTCCCCCATGGCAAAAGCAACAAAAGGGATTTCCAACGCAATAGAAGAAACCTGCGGAAGCATCTATAGTTATTCTAGCACTAAATTCAAGTTAGCCCTGAACAGCTTATTGGAATAGCGAATGTACAACTCAAACGAGAACATCATAATTTCCGTATATTATAAATGGTAGTAAGATGTTTCCCCGATAAGTTCATAAGTCCAGGAAGGGAAGACACTTATATTCGTCTTCTGAACTTGAAGCTTTCATTTGTTCCTTTTGTATACCTTCTGCTTCCAAGCAATGTCAATGGCATTCACATTGGGTTTTGTTGTCACAAGGAAACGCGGCTGACTTATGTCAGTGGTCCTCTCCCTCCCTCACTGTTTCATGTTCTTTTTATTCTGGGGTTTTAACAATAATTAGATGAACGTTGTGGTTACGCGGTAGTGAAGCATCAGTGCCATCGTAGATGTTGCTGTCTTCGACGATGATGAACGCATTACTCGAAAGGTCGATGACAGCTCTTTGACGGCCCAAGACCCATTTCACCCTTCTTGGGTCCCATCAGGTAGGCACAGCTCACGATTTTCCTTCAAACACAAGTTTTTTGAACCCAACTTGCAAGAAATTGGACAAATACAAACATTTTCATATGGTTTTCTTGCGAGACACACCAAGGGGGACACTCGAGGACTGCGACTACCTAGTGAGCCCAAAGATGACGAAACGGGTTGTGGGCTGTCAAACAGTTTCCAGAAATCCTGTAATCAATTTCCAAAAATGATACTGCCGTATCTCGATGAAGAGGTCTTTGTGCGGCACACTCACTTGAGGAATTGGCTAAACGATGAATTCAGCTTGAATTTAGATGAGCATGCCTTGAAAAAAACTGGTGTGAAAATGTGGGAATAGACAGTGTCTTATTATCGGTGATGGTGCACGTTTTAAATTGCTGCAGCTTGTACTCACGCACGGCTCAAAAGGGCGTATTCTCAACACTTGGACCGCCCGAAATCCGGACCCAAAAGTTACTTCGGTCAACATCAACCAACCTTTCAAATCTCAAGTAACTGGTCAATAAGCTGTTCTCGGTTCAGTAATCAATGCCTCTAGGGAACTACCTGACAAGTTGCTCAATACCGAAATCCACCTGAGTTAACCGACAAGGAGAAACTAACTATCAGGAAGCTCAGATCCCTGAATATAACCTCAGAACGCCCGAAACCTTCTGCTCCACCAACATCGCAACAAGAAAGCCGACAAGCATCCAGGCCAGTCAATCATTCAATCAATTCAGCAAAAGCTGATGAGTGTTCCTGCACGCCACAGAATCACGACCGAATGTGATCAGCGTTTGGGCATTTCATAGAGGCACGATCGATGTTGATGGGTGTTCACTAACGCCTTGAAAACGGTTGCCCTGAGGTCACATATGATTGCATTAGAACCGAGTTCGTAGAGTGGACACCATTTTGATTGCTGCTTAGTTGGTAGATATCATGACTTGCATGCTAATGAGAGAACCAATCTAATCCACTTTCATAGAGTTAAACATGGCTGAAGTTATTAGACGGAACAGTCACCACGTTTTGCATCCAGTACTGATTGGAAGTGAGGTACGATGCTAGTCATACAGGACTAAGCATTTCGACGATATTAGTTCTTTAATATCAGCAGTTATACACTCTACTATCATTTACTTCTGCACAGTGTGGCCAGAAATATAAAACGTAAATGCAGGTGATGGATTTGGAAGGGTTACAGGAGAATATTAGACAAAACGAGCGAAGTATCTCATTCGACTATCAAGGACAAACAAACCAACATTCTTCGCGTCATGTGCAGCCATTCGTCAGATAGATTGTTCCGGATCCCTTTGAAAGGACTGGCTGTTTCTCAAGCCTCAGAAAAATCCCGAAACCCCGTGGCCAATATCAATCGATCATTTTGCTTCGCACATCACCAGTCACTGATTTTCTATTGAATGTCTAGCATTTGCCAGAATGTCGTTAGAAATGCAGTTGCTCTTCTGCCAAGTCGAAACAGAGCAACAACTACCTTCAGACTGCCACCATACGGTTCTGACTGTCTGCATTGGCATTGTGTGGACTGCCGTGGACAGATAAAGTCAACGGTTGTGACAGTTATAATAAATACGAGACGATGGCCGAATATATCAGCAATCTGCGAACAAGCATTGAAAAACGTCCATTCTCGATAAGACGGTGAACCTCGTGATTCGATCGGACGCTGTTTACTGGGCTCCCTGATCTGGTTCACTCTTCAGTTGAGGTGAGAACAGTTTGCCATCATTCATACGATGAATCTCAGTAGAATGATGCCCCTGTTAAAAAAGTGCATACGTCCTAGATTTTGCCGAAATTCATAGTTTGTAAGACGTAGAACCGCAATTTACAATGTTACGATTGGTTTGCTTTCCAGTAACTTTTTGTCTCGTTGGACGACGTTTTTAAAGTTAAAAGATGCGCCAAGTGTGAGAGTCGACGTTTGTCGACGTTCGCGATATGAAACTTGCAGTCACGCGTGAGTCTGACGATCCCAAAAATCAAAAGTCTGCCGAAAATGCGAAAATTTACGCGGCAAACTTCAACTGTCCACGTTCGTGGCGTCAACAAGTACGCAAGTCTATATCAGCACAGTGCAGTGACCCAGAAAACGCCGAGCGGAATCTCGGCTCGGTAGTGTAGTCTTTTCCCATCCTGATTGATGTTGCGGAAATCACGACGGAACAAGTCCAGGGTAGGCTCAGAAAACGTGGCACGACATGCGCAAGTCGGTCATCTAGGCACCTTTACACACGAACACATGCCAATAAACCAGTGTCAGATGGGGCGACTCCTGTGGCAAAGTGAATGGCGGGTGCGGGTGAGCAAAACAAGTGGAAATTGACAAAGTAAGTATATGCATGGGGAATCATCATCATTTGTAGTTACATCCACTAACGCATTTGTTTCATCCTCCATGCAACAAAGTTGTTCGGAAGTGGCCTACCTTCTGGGACATACTGAGGTTATCTCCCCAACGCGTGAGCTTTCGAAATCAAGCGGTTTTTGGTACCACCAACTTCCCAATCTCATGAGACATTGAATCATTAAATTTGCCTTTGTCTTGTTTTCTCATGATACACTAACTGCAAGATGAACAGTCGGATTTGATGTTACGTATTTTTCTTGATGATTTCATAAAAACACTGACGAAACTTGTCCTGCACTTGAAATACCCCATATCAACGAATTCGATCCATTAGTCATCTACCACTGTTCAACTCTCCTACTTCCTTGACAGGATCTCCTCGATTCGGCTCAAATATACTTTGCCAATTTTACACACAATGGCGCGACAGAAATACATAGACTATTGGTTCAGCTGCACGAGTAAACCGCGTGGAGCTCCAAAACGGATCTATAAGTACAGACCTAAAAAATTCCTGTGCCCGCACAAGTTTATGGTTCAGCATTGCGCACTTCGTTTGTTCTGGTAGTGAACGGCACACTGACAGTCGTATGGGCTAAGTCCGCTTGAACCAAACCAAACGCGTACGTGGATCTCACTGCTCGACCAATCACATTGCTGCTTACGACGCGTTGCAGTTCACAACGTGATTGGCTGATGTGTCGGTGGCGAATCAACGTTTGGGACAGGCAGCTGCCTATTTATGTGCGCACTGGCATTCACTCTATCAGACACACCGGCGAGCTCCCATGACCGGCGATAACGAGTGGATTAAAACGGGCTTCCACGAAGAGAAGCCCGCGGATGCGGTTTCCGTAATCTTTTTCACCAGCTCAACGCTCTAGCTCAGAACATGAGGCAACGGTGAACTGAGCGAAACCAAACCACACAATCGATGATGGCGTTATCGCAGTGTGTTCGGTTTCGATAGAAGAGCGGGTTATACATATGGCGTTAAAGGTCGGTGTTGGATCTACTGATGGAAAACCAAACGGATCGAATTTCCCGATGTCTTACGTGAACCAATAGAACTAAACGAAATTCTCGCGGAAGAGACCACATGTTTGTGTCACAGACTTCTGGAAAGATTGGTTGTTATCGTTTCTTGCCCTAACATCGGTGTGGAACTCAAATGTTTCAACTTACGACCTTATCGATCGATGTGAAAAAATCTGTAGCGGAAGGAAAAAGTGTGATCCAAATTTGAATTCGCCGCAGTAATTTCTAGTCTGCACAAAAGGAACTTCCCCAACGAATGTTCGCGATAACATTGTGTTAATTCCTCACCAGCTTGGACAGTACTCTGAAAACACTTGGAAGTCAGTTGATACCGATAATTCTCACTCCTTGTGTAATCGTCTTACTACAATTCAATCGGTCACCAAGATCGGTCTCAATCTGTGCCTTTCAGAGTTAAGCTTAGAAAACACCTTTCTTGGTGGACGGAGATGCGCATCTGCGTAGATTCTTTGAGAGAAATGCCCTGCACAAACTGCGGACTTGGTGGGCTTTATATGAAAGCCGTGTACGTATTGAAAATTGCTACTGAAAGACGAAATGACATCAAAAGAACCGATTTAAGAGGCACATAGCCGTTCTCTCTTAGAGCTGTGCGAGAGGTGAGCGATTCCTACCAACACTTGTAAAAACCAGGAGTTATACGTAACCTTCATTTATTACCATAGCAATCAAGCATTTCTCCGTGAGCAGGCACTTTTGGTCCTATCAAAAGATGCTTCACTTTTCGAAATAGAATGAGCACCCTCAGGAAAGCGATTCAAAATTTTCTTGCTCGTTATCATCATCAGAGAAGGCAGCATCACTGTTGACACTGACGTCTGACTGCCGTACAACGACAAAGCCTGATTGCAAAGAAGAGAAAACGAGCGAGGGAGGGAGGGGACCTAGTGCCGGCCTTTTGTGTTCGGTTTCGATAGAAGAGCGGGTTATACATATGGCGTTAAAGGTCGGTGTTGGATCTACTGATGGAAAACCAGACAGATCGAATTTCCCGATGTCTTACGTGAACCAATAGAACTAAACGAAATTCTCGCGGAAGAGACCACATGTTTGTGTCACAGACTTCTGGAAAGATTGGTTGTTATCGTTTCTTGCCCTAACATCGGTGTGGAACTCAAATGTTTCAACTTACGACCTTATCGATCGATGTGAAAAAATCTGTAGCGGAAGGAAAAAGTGTGATCCAAATTTGAATTCGCCGCAGTAATTTCTAGTCTGCACAAAAGGAACTTCCCCAACGAATGTTCGCGATAACATTGTGTTAATTCCTCACCAGCTTGGACAGTACTCTGAAAACACTTGGAAGTCAGTTGATACCGATAATTCTCACTCCTTGTGTAATCGTCTTACTACAATTCAATCGGTCACCAAGATCGGTCTCAATCTGTGCCTTTCAGAGTTAAGCTTAGAAAACACCTTTCTTGGTGGACGGAGATGCGCATCTGCGTAGATTCTTTGAGAGAAATGCCCTGCACAAACTGCGGACTTGGTGGGCTTTATATGAAAGCCGTGTACGTATTGAAAATTGCTACTGAAAGACGAAATGACATCAAAAGAACCGATTTAAGAGGCACATAGCCGTTCTCTCTTAGAGCTGTGCGAGAGGTGAGCGATTCCTACCAACACTTGTAAAAACCAGCAGTTATACGTAACCTTCATTTATTACCATAGCAATCAAGCATTTCTCCGTGAGCAGGCACTTTTGGTCCTATCAAAAGATGCTTCACTTTTCGAAATAGAATGAGCACCCTCAGGAAAGCGATTCAAAATTTTCTTGCTCGTTATCATCATCAGAGAAGGCAGCATCACTGTTGACACTGACGTCTGACTGCCGTACAACGACAAAGCCTGATTGCAAAGAAGAGAAAACGAGCGAGGGAGGGAGGGGACCTAGTGCCGGCCTTTTGTCAGGCATTCTGAGGTGCCTACACTTTCAACCGCTCATTCAAACAATCTGGAAGGAAACTGACAATACGAACGCCACCAATCAGCCGCCATTTCTTGCAATGTCTTCATCCAAGCGCAGGCGAGTTCACGGGGACCCCATCCTGGAAGGCGTACAGCACCAACAGCACCCAAACTCTCCGAAATATGTTCTACTCCCTCTTCTGCCAAGTCATACGTTGTCCATTTTTCTACTGCAGCCATCAATATCCCTGCTACTTGGAATTCGTTGTAAACTGAGTCGGGTCAGTGAGGGGATGACGTCTGACTTATTTCACATAGAATACAGTGCGTCGGAGACAGACAGCTCCGTAATTATGCACGCCAACAAATGGGTCCAAGTCAGAAACATGCTCGAATTGGGTGTGTGGATGGCGAGAATCCCGTCTGTTTTGGGCCAACTTTTCTGCGTGCATTACGTGAAAAAATGGTTTCGTTCGTTGGCATTTATTGCATGTCTCTTATTATACGGCCTGTTGGACTGCATTCGTCTTGGAACAACATCATTCAGTACTTTCTGCATCCGGAGACGTTTTATT
This sequence comes from Opisthorchis viverrini, assembly GCF_000715545.1. NCBI lineage: Eukaryota > Metazoa > Platyhelminthes > Trematoda > Opisthorchiida > Opisthorchiidae > Opisthorchis > Opisthorchis viverrini. The sequence goes on from NW_008751930.1 coordinate 627,342, forward strand.
CGGGATCTTCTCGTGAAAACTCTGTTTCCTCGTGCAACGGTGGCGAGAAAACACCCTACTCTTCCTCGGTATTCGAGTGACCAATCGATCTATACCGTTAGGTGACACCCGATTGGTCGATTTTTTCCACACTTGCTACCACTGCACGTGTCCTCTTCATTGCGGTATTGGAATTCCATTTTCAATCAATTGGAAAAAGTTTGGAACCGATTGGGGAGTCATCGTTTCGGAATGGCTTGGTAAACCTGAGTAGGTGACCAAGTTGGCCAGATGGACACCCAGTCGACAAAATTTCTTTCGATCGGCTTAAATGTCAGTCAGTGGTATTGTCGGTCAGTGCGGTTGCCTAAATCTTACGGTTGATGGGTTGGGTAAATTTCAGCTCGTTTTCGATCGCATTTAGGTCTTTGATTTTCCGCTTCGAGGCGCTTCAACTTGTGATTCAGGGTAAATATTTTGTTGGTCTGTGTGGCTCTGTAAGTGCCGCGACAATTTGGTCGGGATAGATGAGCGCACATGGAGTTTTTTAGTCGATATGGTTCATACACCTCAAATCTGAACACTTTCTTTCCGCATACTACTACGTGTCAGCTCGATTAATCTGAAACCGTTCTCCACGCGCTTGCTAATTTTACTCTCACTAATCCATTTACACTGGGATGCCTGACGATTTCCGCTGCCTTGTCGAATAGCCCCTGTGGCGTGAACCGCAGTCGCCACTTCAAAACCTTAGCATTTTTCAAATGTGTATTGTATCCTATGTTCAATGCACTAGCACTCGATATGCACCCAGTTTATCCTTCAAATCGTGGGGCACTCGGTTTGAATGGACAATGACATATCATAACACCTGTTCGTTCTCCATCTGCCTTAATACCTGGGCGACTTGATCCGACCCAGTTATAAAACTTCCAATTGTTTAGCAAACCCTTCTGAGTTCGTTCTCCATCTGCCTTAATACCTGGGTGACTTTATCCGACCCAGTTATAAAACTACCAATTGTTTAGCAAACCCTTCTGAAACGAGGAATTCCGTTTGTCTTTGGGTGTTTTCAACAGCTGTTGTGTAAAGTAAAGTCATTCAGAAATGATTCTTCAACAGAGCTGCTTCCTGTTTAAGTAAATACGGGAGGCAGTACCGTTTTACACTCGTATGCATCAAAATATCCCGCCCGTAGTTTATGGCATAATTCAGGACAGTTACTGGGTCGTCGTTCGATGGTAAGTCGAGCACACCAATCACATCGGTCAAGTGTGAACACGTTCGCCTGTTCAGACGTGATAATTCAGATGCGTCCAACGTGCGTTGGTGGACCAGTGGTTACACGCTCGCCTCGCATGTCAGATGTCCGGGGTTCAAATCCCGGCACGGCCATTGGATATGCACTGCTGATGAGCTCTAATAAAAGCGAAACTCGGCTCCAGTGCTTCCCCCCGTTGGTTTGGACTCACCGGAATAATTACGCCAGAACGGGAGGACGACCGTTCAAACGAGAGTGGTGTGACTATGAACAATCATTCAAATAGTTTGCATGAGCTATGAATCATACATTCACATCTAAACCAAGTTTGGGACACAGCTTGATGGAACCTTACTGGAATTATTGACGGAAGCTCCCCAGATTGAGATACAACTTGCCTTGGAGTTGACACTGAAGTCTCCCTCAGCTGATAGTTTGGAAGACTGCTTAATACTGCATCGAACCATCCGAACGCCTAGTGATGACCGGTGAAGTGACCGATTAGATGTATGAACACGTGTATTTTCAACGTGTTTCTTGATCGTTTAGTTACCGTTCTGCACTTGACCATCCCTTCATTTCGTTCCGAAGTGAAGCAAAAGACTGGGATAAACCTACCCAGTGATTTTTTTTGTNAATCCTTCTGATATGGAGCTTTGTTCCTGCTGAAGTACGCTAATTTATATTATGAACTTTGAGCTGATTCTAGCGATGAAACATCATTACGGTTGTCACGGACTTTATCAACCATTTCAGGTTTTCGCTGTCCAAATTCTATTCCGATGAGCCCAATACTGTTTTTCTCGTTTTTTTAAAGCTTGCTCACTGGCACGGATGCACAAATCCGTTTACGTACTATGTAGTATGATTCCCTAAAAAGCTACTTTTAGGCCTATTGTGTCCCGACCTTTGAGTCACTTAACGCGAATAACGGAGAACTAGTGGTCTGATCAACTTAGGACCTTAGGCCATTGGTTAGAAAAAGGTAAAGCCTTCTACTTAATGAGCATAGATCGAAAACATGATTCTTATTTGACCATAACTTGAGTTGAAGATGGACCAAGTGGTTAGAGCGCGAATTTACTGACTGGAAGGTCCGTGGTTCGAACCCGACCTCTGCCTCTCGACTTCCCCTGTGTAGGCTTCGGCAACCTTGTAGTATCCCAGCCCTCGTGCCTCCCTTATGTGGCATGGCAGCTAGGCACCGAAAGGGTGCCACAGCTGAACGGAACTTGAGTTCAACTAAACCTCTGATACTCGTTTGCCTGATTACATTTTTTGATCACATCTAGGGAGTTGGTGGTTTTATGATGCTCCAGCATGGGTGAGTTATAAGTTTCCGATGGAACTCAAGCGGATGGAAAGTTCACTCGAAGCGTTTGTCTCAAAGGTTCTAGGCCCATGGTTTTCCACAACCCACCCATGACTTACATCCCCACATAGCAAGAAGGTAGCTCCGAAACTGATCGCACGTTTTATACAGCTCAGCAAGCTTTGGCACTCATGAGTTCGCTCCATTGGACAATGTAGGCATCATCCATCCACGCAGGGATCGTTTTTGTGTACTTTTGGAAATCATTCGACCCGGGAGAATCCAGCTGGAATCCGCTTCTAATGTTCATTAAGGTATCCTCTCTAGAATAGCGTTAAATTCGAGGTCGACGTTTTACGCGGGCCCACGCCTGAGTATCTGAGCATTAAACACCTTTTTCGGTCAACCAGGGGATAATATCATGTTTTAATCACTTTCAGCTCCATTCATCTGGTATCCGCGTGACCACCCATCGTACACGCACCATTCAAGATGGATGTCACATTCCACTGGTCGGACTATTTAATGTTTGCATTCTGGCTGCTCATCTACTCGGCTGTTGGCCTGTACCACCGGTTTCGGACACCGATTCGCCGGAAAATTAACCAGTGTTTGCATCGCAATCACCAGGAACGAGTGAAACAAGATGACACGGAAACCATCTTCCTGGGAAATCGTCAATTGTCACTAGTTCCTATCGTCTGCAGTGTGATGGCCAGTTTCTTGTCCGCTGTCTCTCTGATGGGCACAACGATGGAGGCATATGTTTATGGGATCGAATTCATTTGCATGATTCTGGCCTACTGTATCGCGTTTCCACTTGCTGCGGAAATCTACATGCCTGTGTTCTATAAACTTCGATTAACCAGCGCACACGAGGTGAGTATTGACGTTTTATATAGATCAGTACCCCCCCTACGTCCCGATGTATACCGCGTTAGACTGTTTATTGTTGCACCCGCGGATGGCACATGTTCTGCCTGATTCTCTAGGGATCACTGAGAGAGATGGCTTGGTTGTTAGAGCACGAATTTACTGATCGGAACGTCCGTGTGTTTCGAACCCGACTTCTGCATCGCGATTTCTCCTCTCTAGGCTAGGGCAACCTGGCAGTATCCCAGCCCTCGTGATTCCTTCGGGTGGAATGGCAGCTAGGCACTGAGGGGACGTTGCAGCTAACTGGGATGAGTTTCAAATTGGAATGAAGGATCTAGGTAAGGGAACAGAATATCCACGAGTCCAATCTGTCCTCTTTGCATGCTTCCGATCTCCAAACTCTCTCGTCAAGGTGCGGTTTGTGGCCAGAATTTTCAAGAGATGGTTGCTAGTAGCTGTTCAAAACCACTTGGTTCGCCAACGACTTTTACCAAGTCCAAATTGAAACTGATAACGGATAGCATAGACAAAGTTAACGTTGTCATGTGAACAGAAATCATTCAAACGGGAACAGATCAGAAAGCAAATGGATCAATAACGGTGTGACTACACAACCCGGATTGATAAATCGCGAGTATTTTGTAATTGCTAGAGTTCATATGACTGTTTGTTAACAAAGAAAGCTTTGTTTACTTTCTGGAGACTAACGTAGTTTTACATCCCCTTGAGGATAAAACACTTTTTACACGGCGCACGTGCTTCTGTTAGCGAGAGGCGGGTGATGAAATTGCAGTTACTCTCCGACGTTTTCAAGAGGCATGATAAACTATTTCAATTCCCCCATAATAAACGCGTTTGTACGTCTTCGTGTTATGAGAGAGGAGGAATAATTTTCTGTATGATAGTTACAGCAAGCAGACATCAAGTATGACAGAAAAAACATTCCTAAAAGAGGCTTTTCCACTTAGGGTTTCTCAGTGAGATTACTGTGATAATTCACCAATCATGGAGGAAAAAGCTGATGCTTTCTCAACTCCTCCTTGGTTGGGCAACAACGCCAGTGATTTTGTCCGTCATTTTACCAACATTTGTGGCGCGCGATTCTATTGGCTTTTGATCAGGTGACGGTTGATCTGTTCGACCACTTTGGCTTACAGCCACCTGATCAACAGCCAATAAACTCATCCTAACTACCGTTACTTAGACATGGTGTGATTTGTGTTCGACGTTAGAAAGGAGTCTTTGATCGAAACTCAAATACCATTTGTGTATGAAGTTCGATAACTCTGGCACTTTGGTAGCATCTCGGTCAGAAGAAGCTAACAGGTAGAATCAATTAGAATAGAATGAATAAGATCCACACACAGCTTTTTTGCGTCGCAACGGAATGAATTCACAGACCTTCATTTGTGGCTCACTTTTATCGTCACTGTTGTAACCCGGTTGCCCCATGTTTTTGCCAATAGCTAGTTCCTCCAGCTCTCATTAGTATGAATGGGATGTTGATAAATTTGAATTTCAAAAAATAACTAGAACCTCCGGTGATACTACGCCAACTGGACGTTTGAGTTCGTGGTTTCAAATGCGGTGTGACAGTAGTCCATAGTTTCTCCGGTGGAGAGGAGAGCAGAGCTACTGGTGAACTGGCCGAAGAAGGATATCTCCAAATGGTATCTTTTCTGAAAAACCATTTAGCCACAACATAGTCTCGTTGCCAACTCATGGATGGTGCGACTAACCTATTCGACTGTGTTTTTGGAAAGGCAACTGCTCTTGTCCCACTTGGGGCAATTACAATAGGTGAAACTGCATAAGTAAAAAAAACAGTGTCGAAGTACACTCATTTGCAAACTAATTTGTTTTTTCGAGAGACTCACCTGGAACCGAGCTGAATCTTTTGTTTTTGATGTTTCCACACTCCTGTGTTTCGGCGAGTGGAACGCGCCACAACGAAACGTGTGATCCCAGCCTTCTCAAGGAGGTTCCCTCGAAGAATGTCTGAATGTAATGGAATCATCAAATGTTCCAGTCGGCACAATGATGACAAGGTGGTTTAAGACAGATTTATCAACACAAGAAGTTTTAAATCGTATTTGAGTGTTGAATGATGAGTGCTGGAATGTTTGTGGGCTGTTTCCAAGCGAAATCTACTTTAGAACCTCAAAAGTGTGCTCATTTTATTTTCGGGCTCAAGAAATCCCAGTTACTGCCATCTATGTGACACGTGGCTCCCATCATTATGAAACGGAATGTGTATTCACTTTGCAGAATACACTTATTTGCAAACAAATTCGCTCTCGCCAGAGACTCACCTGGAACCCGGCTGAATCTCTCGTTTGTCATGTTTCCAGACAACTGAATGTGCTGCACCAGGCCGCCTCATGTTTCACTCGCTACGATATTCGAGATATCGCGACACGTATATTTTTAGTGCACCACTCATAAGGTCGACGAATTTTCAGCAACCTTATGAGTAGTGCATTAAAAAAACAATGGGTTCGGGAAGCAGACCGGCTGTTAATTGTGCAAGTCGGGGTTGTTGTTCTTGCGACAAACTTCGTTCTTTCAGGTGCAGGCTAAAAGGTCACCCGAACGGTTTCAATGTCACTGGTTTGTATTGTCAACCCATGGCAAGCTCACAGCTTCCATGTGCTTACCCAGGTTGGTCGACCTTTAGAGACTGACCGTCCATTCAGTTGTAACACTCTTTAGTTACCGAGCTACCACCCGAAGGAAGCACAAGGGTTGAGCTACGGCCAGGTTGTCCAACTTGTCGAGATTCCAGGGTTAGGTTCGAATAATGGGCAAAACGTTTCAATTTGACAACTCAACGAAAAACTGGAGTTGAGCGTCCTAGTGTCAAGGCTAAAAACCATACTTCAAAGACCATTTTGGTCAAATTTAACAGAACTCTCGGTCAGTTGCGCTCCATGTACGCTATCGTGTCCCGTTTGAGTAAGTTACTCACACTCGTCAAATGTACAGAGTTGCTGATAGCTTCTTGGCGGAAATAATTTCTGATCACAAAAGATTTTAGCTAGAGCCCGACGATTTTCTGGTTTTTGGTCTCTACAAGTTTGAAAACCCTGACGTAACATGAATACAATTGAGAAAAAGCGCGGAAAACCGAACAAGGTGTTTTTGTTACACGTTGTACCAGGAATTTGCCGGGAACTCGGTCCTGGAAAACGATACTTTTTGGATCTAGCTACGAATGCGTTCACAATTGGTGATATGCATCAGTCGGGATTGTGTCATTGCACCTTTCAGAACGCAGGCTAGTTAAAGTCGGGTGTACACGCTAGGTGAAAGGTCTCAGGTGAATGTCCAAACTAGCTTGCATCCAAAAAACATAGTAGGTAGCAGCCATTTTTGTATTTATACATGAACTCGAGTTAGCTCAGTGGCTAAGGTGCGAAATTACTGACCGGAACGTCCATGGGGTTTGAACCCAACCTCAGCGCCCTCTGTCTCGGCTTAAGCAATCCGGCAGCCCTCATGCTTTCTTCCAGATATGTGGCAGCCAGGCACCGAAAGGGTGTACAGCTGAATGATTACAAGTGTAAACCGTTGATACATGAAGTAGATTTTGTGACATACTACTGATAACCCGATTGTCATGTCTTATCGTTTGTTTCGGCAAGGCCAGTTTCTTCTATACGACCAAAATCGTGTAAAAACGGGGGCCGGAGGAACGATCGCATGCAGCCTTCGGAACTGAACTCATGTAGTTTAATCACACTGATCTGTTTGGTTAACCCATCACAGTTGCGTTGTCAGAGCTCGAGATAGCCCAATGATCAAGGCGTGAACTTTGTGACCGAAAGTTTCCTGACTCGAATTCAACCTCCGGGCATCGCGACTGTCTAGCCTTGGGCAACTTGGCAGTACACCAGTCTTCTTGCCTTCTTCGGGTGGCATAGCAGCTAGGTACTGAACGCATGTATTGTCTACAAGCATCACTTGATATTACGTAACAGAGTCGCTTTCAGAATGCAGCCATTGGCATGAGAAAAAGAATATTTCTACCCAAGCCCCTTTGAAGTGGAGCTTACATGCCAAGATTTCAAGCTGTCGTTGACAAAACAAACGGTAATGATTTTAGCTAAACAATCATGATTTCTCCAATCACTTTGGGCAATTTTTTGGGCCTAATAATATTGCAGAATCGTAGAAACAAGTTGAATGCAGATACTCGTATCCATCGACTCCATTCGTTTTTCTCCGTCATGAACAAACAGACTGCCGTCTTTCAGGAAAGGATGCACGTGACCCCACTCCCTGGTAGGAGATACTGTCTGCTAATCAGTGTTCATGACACCTCCCACTCAACTTCTCTGAATAAGTGTCCAGAATTGTAGACAGCACGGAAGATTTTCAACAGACTGGCATAAGGTTTCTTTCCCATTCGCTTCTAGCTCTCTCTATGTTCATGTAAACTAAGACTGCGTAGTGGTGAACTGTTGGTGTCATAATGTCGATGACGTTCCAGATGATTGTCATCATCATCATCATCATCATATTTCAAGGTATAAGACGAAACGTTTTTAGGACAAATGAGGCTTTGTTGGTTCAATTGGGTGTTGGATCAAAATATTTCAATGCCGTGTACCGTAATTTCATTTCTAACAAGAGAACACCACGGAGAAAGCAGTCTCTCGTGGTCAAAAGTCCTCTTTAAAGTCACTACCGACACAAAAGGTCCTTGTAGCCTCTGTTTGGAACTTCCTCTTTAGGGGACGGTGCGTGCTTTAGTTAACCAGATGAGTATCCAGCGATTGCCACTCAGTCGAAGTTCCCACACGAAGCCACTGTAATGAAAAGTTATAGTACTCCAATGCTTGTTGAGTCTTTTCGGAGCACTCACTCTTTTGTCGATTTACCCCCCCATCATTTCCCTTAGTATCTGGAGTTCCGTTTCGGGAAAAGTGTGCGTTGGATTGCTTCCCTGATCTTTTGTCTTCAAATGGTGAGTTCTTGGGATCCATTATCGTAAACTACATGAAGTATGCAGAAACAAAGATAGACTTTTATGGTTTCAAACTTAGGACCAACATCGCTGGCATTACTGGCTGTTGATCAGGTGCTAATCACGTCAGAAGATAACAGATAGCCTTCGAATGCTATATAAACGCACGCAGGCAAGGAAGAAGTACCCACTCAACTGCGCACTGATGATGTCTCCTCGTATGGTGACGAAACGTTCGCAAGCCAATTGCCAAGCTCGGCGAACAGATCAACAGCCACCTGATCAACAACCAGTAAACCCACCCGATCTACCAATATTTCAACAAATTACCAATCGCTGGCATTGTCAGAGCCTGTACACAGTGAAGCGGAATATCCACCTACAAGCGAGTAAGACCGAAGGTACGAAATGATACAAATTAAGATGTGCAGACGTGCTTATTTTATCAAACGGATAACATTCAGTAGGAAAGTATCGTGGGCCTGTCACTTGCTCCTAAATCGGCCCGAAAATCCCCTTACGGAAAGCTGTAAAGTCCGGCAAACACATCAACAACCACTTGATCCTACTTTCCTGTTTCAACACAATCCTCGGCTCGTTGGAAAATCCATTGAAATGTTCTTCTCCAGTTCTTGGCTTCAGCCTCTTCAAATGCAGTTGGAACAATTTCGATACAATCACATTTGAAACAAGCTAACTGGTTTCTATACTACCCATGAGGTCGTTGAAAACTGTGGACAGTTCTCCACCTTTCTTTGGGCTCATCAGGCGGGCCTGGTCCCCGAATTTCTGTCAAGGGGATTTTGTGTCTGAACACTCAAAAACACGTATGTTGTGACAAAGTACGAAGTACGGTGGTGTTGATGCACTATACTCGTGTACGTTAACAGCTTAACCTAGACTTCCGGGAACCAGGATATTCTGTTTACCCCACTTAGAAATATTTCTAACTTCCACATTTTGTGGCTATGAGTATCAAGAAAGCGCCACAAATGTTTCATCATTCTCAGCTGTAATAACCGCGTACTCGTCGTACAGTGGTTTTAGCTGCCGCAGTTTCGTTCACCAGTGATTTGGGGGGTGGGTGGGTAGGTAGCTGTGCATTGCAGGCGGCAGCCGATATATTGGTGCATAAATCCAGCATTGTCACTGAGCTGTCAAGTTGGGGGGATTGGAAAGGGAGCTATGCATTGAAGGCAATAGCTTGGATGCATGAGTGCCATTGAGGGCGCGACTGGGCCATATCTGACAATGCCCCTAACAATTGATGTAGCCCGTTTCGGGGTCCTCATCCAGGAAGACGGCAGTGACCAGCGCAGCTGAGTTTGCTGGTAGTGGCTTTCATACTTCGCTGCCAAGTCATTGTTTGATCGCCTCTGGCTTTTCCACCCTTCACGTGGTTGTGCGAAAAGAGCCCTTCGAGGAAGTCGGTCGACTGGCATACGTATCATGTGGCCAATCCAGCGCAACGTATGCATTTGATCAGTTCATCTATCGATGGTGAGTTATTTCTCCCGAATACCATTCGACCTACTTCAGAATTGCTGATCCAGTGTTCCCACCAGATTCTAGGCGAATTCATTCTCGAATTCGGTGCAAAAAAACTGGGCTTTGTCGCTGTGCGGAGGTTTGTGTACGTCTACTTCCCACTGGGCTCTACTGGAGGGTTTCGCCTTGACACCCGGAGAGCTTCTCATACCAGGCTGTTCAGTGGGTCGAGCTCTGATGAACACAGCCTCCCAGTCCTCCAGGTTGGGGGTGGAACTGGCTGACTTCCACCCGTTGTCTTGGGGTTGGGCTTTTCAGCGAAAAGCTTTGGTGGACGACCCTAATCGTCCTTCTGTCTGACTGTGGATACACTGACAGTATTCCAGTTCGAGAACGAGACAAGGTCCACACCTTCAATGTACCGATGTCAAATGGGTGGAGTCCAGAAGTCGTGGTAGATAGAAAATACAGTAGCTCTTAATGAACTGAATACATTTCAGCGCAATAATTTCTATATTCCTTCTTTGCACCGCTCTGTCCTTTCAACCAGCGCCCAAAACCGTGTGACCGCGCAAGCGCTCCGGTTAACTCCGTAGTTCTCAATGGGAACTGTTTTCCAGTCAACTTAGCTGTTGACTTCTCCCATTGGTAGACGATTAGCGTTGCTGCAATCATGCCGCGATGAATCAGCACTGTCAGGCTTCTCGCTCGACAACAGCACTTTGGTGAGATGGATGATGAATAAAAAGGGCTGCTTTGCTACAGTTGAAAGGATCTGTGAAACAGTAGATCTTCAACACTTCGATGGGTCATTAACAACCCCCTCGACGATTCCGGTTCCCGTTTAGTGTGTGTGTGTGTGTGCGTGTGTGGAGCACTCGCTAGACTGCACTCCGTCACTGGGGTGATTTTTCTGTTGGCATCAAGAGAGCACGAGTAAATCTTTCTTTAAGGAAAAGAGTCTTCTTTGCTCGGACTATTTGTCCGAGCTCGACTTCGTCTTTCATTCCAGTGTAGTTTGATCGACCTTTTGTTTTCTACGTTATTTTGTGTCTAGCAGTGACTTGGTACTGTTGTTATTAGAGTCTTGGTTGTCTCACAGTTACTTGAGCGAGTTCTTTTTTCTGTATTTTATGGTCACTATCGCCCGAAAATCAGTACGTTTTTGCACCTAGATATTGTCCTTTCTTAAGTACAAAGGGCATCCGTTCAGAAAGCGGAAGGTCGACCCTTTTAGCCCTCTGCACTTTTCCTCTGAAATAAGTTTACTTGAACTGCGAATGCGCAGAGTTAAAGCGTGGTTGATAACTCGGTTTCACGTTGCTTGTCGTATGTGATTTGCCGTTATTGTCACAGGAAGGAAATTCCCATTCGTATAGCATAAATCACCTGGTTGGCTGTTGAATGCGCATGCCTCACGTTGTTTCCGTCTTCTACTCAAATCGAAGTGGAAGTGGAGTTTTCATAAAGGAAACTACTCACAAAGTTGCTGAAAACTCTTCGACAGCCCACGACCGGTTTTGCCCTTCCAGCAACCAGTCCGCGAAAGTAGTTCAGAGTCTAGGACCTCAGTGTTCCAGGATGATATCGTCCTAATCAAACAAAACTCCACTTCGAGAAATAAACTCATTTGCAAATCAATTTGGTTTTCACGAGAGACTCAACTGAATCTCTCGTTTATGACATTCAGTTGTAGAATATCATAAACGAGAGATTCAGTTGAGTCTCTCGTGAAAACCAAATTGATTTGCAAATGAGTTTATTTCTCGAAGTGGAGTTTTGTTTGATTAGGACGATATCATCCTGGAACACTGAGGTCCTAGACTCTGAACTACTTTCGCGGACTGGTTGCTTGTTTAAATTCCTCAGTTCTATTCTGATTTGAGGAGAGATTCTGATGTGGTCCACAACACGCGTCATTCATAGAAAACCGCGGAATACCGGAGTTACACAGTTGCTTTTCACAGCTAGTGATAAACACGTCCAAACCCGCAGTTCATTCAACTCACTACACGGATTCCATGTTTTGGACTGTATTCACATCCAGTTCAGTTTGCTCATTCTCAAGTCGATCCGTTGAAAATCCGACTGCACTTTTACTGGCGATTGTATAAACTATATTTTGTGACAAATTTTTGGTTGACGGATACAAGGGTGCGAAAAAAAAACAGAAGTTTCCGGACGACAATTTAGTTTGCTTTAATGCTTAGCTATACGGTCCATCAGAATGACCGATAGTTTGTCGCCAGTGAATGATACCAAATTAGGCATGGTGAAAATGGAGAGGTTATGCCTTCCTCTAAGCCCTGTGCCTTTTGTTCCTTACTAATGGTACCGCTTCTATTTCCCCTCACTGTCGAACTCCACACGGACTGCACAGTGGTTCTACATATCGCTCGCCCTGTACGCCCCTTCACTGGCGATCAGCCAGGGTAAGTGTTTGCCCGTCTCTCCTTGTCTTTGTCTCGGTTCAATCGTTTGGCTAATGTCAGCCTACGTTCTCAGTGTTATTCTGTTGTAATTGGAAAACCAACAAGAGACCAGTTGATCTTCCGGCGTTCGTGCGTGTTTTGATCACTTTGTTCCGATTCATCGGTCAAGATGTCAAGTCACGTGTCACATGGTATGCCAAACAACCGATTCGAACCGACCTGAAATACCGGCTTTCACGTGTGTTCTACGGCGATCGGTAAGTTATAAGTGAAACGCAAAAATGCTAGGCTTTAGCGCATCCGACCGAGCACAATGTATTAGAACTAGGCTGTTCAGAGCTGCTGCATGCTGATGCGAAGGTTCAGGCAGACACGACTTCACTAAAACAAGTCTCCCAACAGCGCGTTTTAACATTTCAAATGTGTACTAATACCCACTTGTCTTGAAGATGTTTCTGGGAGCAAGCAAAAGGAACCATGGTCTTTTTTCCGGGTGAAGTACTCAGGATGTTCAGTACTTGAGTACTTGTGACTGAGATAGTCCATGACCGTCACTTTTTGATCACCGTCAACTGTCCGTATTGACAAACACACTCACCAGGTAAAACATCTACAGACGAACCCGACATGTGTCCGAGCGGTAGGCTACCAGATGAAATTAGTCCGATCCTGGAACAGTTGGATCTGGCCCATCCGCGCGTTATGTTCACTTCAGAAGAAATGGATGGAACCTCTACTCCTTGAATGTCCGAATTGGTATACGTAAGGGGAGCTAACTTTGTTTAACGGTGTTTTGATTCGAAATAGAGGAAGCGGATCCTCGTTCAGATTCTGCACAGTACAGAAATCTGAATTCGGCCCCCCTTGACTCACCAGAACGAGGGCGCAATCCGTTAGGAAGTATGATGAAGAAAAGTGGCTTTCTAGACACTTTGTTATTTCGTAATAAGCATATTTTATCGCCATAGCGCACCACACCACGGTGAACTAAAGACGCACTTACCCACAAAGCAGAAATTTCTCTGCCATCACGCAATTTTGTTTGCCATTTGATGGCGTTTACCCTTCGGTGCGCAATACCGTTCCGCGCCCAGAACATTCTGTTGTACTCCTTGTCACGTGCTTCGGAGTATGTTGAACGGGTGATATGACAACTTGGTGGAATAGAGTGACACATGCTGTCCAGTCTTGTTAGCGCCAACAGAATCGCGATGAGCACGGCAAGCCGGCCAGCATTTTATCTGGCCTGAATCATTCTGTCCATTACAGAACACCATCACTCCAATCCAATTCCGACTGTTGTCTGACTGCAGAGCCTCTTCGGTGCCGTCAAAAACACTTTTCCCGAACATTTTAGCTGCCGTGGTTTAACCCATCCATGACTTCATATTCAATTGACACCCGCCACTGTCACTCGTTCCCTGCCTGCATGTCAAGGTCATCCTGCTGATGACCTTGGCTCAACTGACCAATAGCGTCGTTTCATGTGTTTCACTACATTTTCCTCGTTAGTTTTCCAAACATTCCAGGGTTTTATACTTGCGTGTTCCGTGGGGAAATCGTCAAAACTACATTTACGTTAACGCTCGTATCTTCGTTGATAAACTGAGAAATTTCGGTGTGCCAGCCAATCAAATAGACCGAGCAGAGTGAACTGGAGTTAAAAAGTCAACAATGTGGATGGTTGAGCGGCAAGCTGTCTCTGCAACTCCCCGTAAATCCTAAGATTTTAGTTGAGGTGGTCACACGTGTTGAATGGTCTACAGGGCCTTTAGGAATAAATTGTGTAGTGTTCAAGTCCATTGATCTCGATTAAGAGAATTATGCAAACCGCATGTTTTAAATTTGATTCATACAAAACTTTGAGAGAGTTCCAGATGAAAAACAAGCTATTAAACAGTTGAGACCGCGTTGCAACTTCGAATAATTGTGCGTACTTTTTTCTTGTGCTTTTTTGTGTTATTGTACTACCTTTTTCCCTCTCAATATCCCTCCGTTTCAGTTAGTGGCCTTCCTCTGTGGATATCGCTCCTGACCACCGGAGCAGTTGCCACATTCTACACAACGCTGGTAAGCGAAAATTGACTTATGTTACGGTGTTTTGTTGCTACGCATATATTCCCTTCTTAAATGAGACATTGTTCCATGATCCCTCTTCTCCTGGCCGTTGAATAACCCTCAGAATCGCTCTTTCATCTTCCACCCCCCAATCCTTACAGCGCACTAAGTGAATAGGACTGCTAATTGATTGTCAGCTGTCCTTATACTCAACGGATCTTGGCTGCTAAGTACCAGCGTCCCAATTAATCAATACGCGTAGGCGGGATTAGCAAGAATCACCCGGTTTTAGATCAACCCTGCCTCCTCCGATATTTTCCAAGGCATAACAGGTAAAATGACAACAATGCTTGATCCTCTTCTTCAGGTGGCATACCTTCAAAACCAGTAGAGTGCAAGTAACTGCTGGAGCAACTTGATAGCACGAAACAAACAACAGACTTACAGAAATAAGTAGGAGGCCGGTCCGCCGGTGATTGCATGTTACTCCAGTCAGCAGATTTTATCTTAAAAAAATAATCATAAACTTGAAGGTAGCTGGCTCTTTCCGGTACAGAGTTCAGTAAAACAGAAACGAAGGGAATGCATTCAATGTCTGGTTTTGCAAATGTTTGAAGCAAAGGAGGATCGTTTAGTCACTTCTTTGAGGGATGTTTCCGATCAGAGAATTGCTCACCCTCACCGAGTTCTCAGAAAAATTAATTAATTAATTAATTAATTTATCAATTCAATACGACCGTAGTCGGCGACAACCCGAGTAATGTTGAAGACCAGTGCCACACTTTGTTACACCTATTAAACAGTTGAGACCGCGTTGCAACTTCGAATAATTGTGCGTACTTTTTTCTTGTGCTTTTTTGTGTTATTGTACTACCTTTTTCCCTCTCAATATCCCTCCGTTTCAGTTAGTGGCCTTTCTCTGTGGATATCGCTCCTGACCACCGGAGCAGTCGCTACATTCTACACAACGCTGGTAAGCGAAAATTGACTTATGTTACGGTGTTTTGTTGCTACTATAAAAAAACTCTCGCGTCCAAATTGGCGTACGGTACTATGATGACCTCGCGTCATACCCAAATTCGAAGCTTCCATGAAATGAATTTACTTAAATCCCCTACACACTCTCATCTCTTCACTTTTTGACATCAGGCTTGCAAGTCAGCTTTTCGGCCCGCCCGCCCGCATAGTTCGCCCAGCTTCTCTATCTGAAACGATAGACAAGCACGTGCACTTGTGTCCTTGAAAGTGGGTGCCTCAGCGGTTAGTACCGATAGACGACTCGTGAGGTAAACTTGATAAGACCTACCGGACCTAGAGTAACAAAACCCGTTCTCTAGTTTCATTACATTGCATTTGGCCAGCAATCTTGGGCCAACTACCTGACATCATAATCAGCGTCCTTCAGAATTTACCTGTCAAAACCGACCTGTAGAAGTAGACCTTTGAAAGCCCGTCCATTAGAAACTTGACTCGGTTGAGGGGTTTGTCACCGACGTAGATGACGACGGGATAAGTTGAACAGTGGAAGATTTTTTGGCCAACCAGAAGAGTATGGCGTCTGTACTTGATCAGGTTGCTCAGACGTCCAGATACATTTCCACGGACCACCCAATCTCGGTTACTTGAGAGCATCAGCGTTTGTCGTTGGTTCATTCGTGGGATCAGGCACCGAGGTTGCAAAATCGTGAACACGTGACATCATCAGTGCGTCCTCAGTGCAGCTCCACCGAGGCACTGCACCACCTCGTTTGACAACCACGCGATCATGGTTGTACTGTCCTGTGCTAAGGCCGTGATCTCAAAACAAGGAATTGGTTAGTTGGCCTAAACGCACGATCTAGGTGTCCTATCTGACAGGTAACGTGTAGTTTAATTCACCAACGGACGGTCAGTAATAATTGCGGCGAAACCGAATTCTACGAACTTCACCTGCGTTGCAATTGGACAGTGAACAATATATTGAATTGGACGTGGGCAAACAATATAGATAGGTAGACAGTGCTTCTATGGGAAATTAACAGTAAATCGTGAGGAGAATTGAAGAAAGGCTTACGGCTAGATTGAACCACACAGGATGGTACACGAAGGACAAATTAAACAGGGAAAATGTTCATTTCCAAGTGGGATAAATTTTCAACCACAAGCCCAGCTACACCAAAAGAAACGGTCCCCCAAATAAGGTGAACGAAAATATGTACTTTTATCCTAGAGGCCACAGTTCAAAGATAAAGGCATGCGGTCATGCGTATGCGAAGGGTCTTTGTGTATTGTCCAACGTTCTTAACGCGTTGCGTTGTAAAATGTCTCAAGGCTCAGACATACGAACAAGGCCGTTAGAGTAACACACAATATCATAACTTCAAAGAAGAAGCTACTCTGCCTTCCACGATGCATTTACTGTGAGGTTGGGAAGGATTTCATCCTTTGTAATCAAAATTTTTGTATTGGTATTCTTTGAATGTATGTTTTAGTCAGTGAAATTCCCCGTTCGTTTGACTATCATCACTGCTTTACATTAAAATCCATTCCGAAGTCATTTCAAGAGCCATTCCACGTGCGGTCACAAAACGCCCAAGTTTCAATACCTTGCTGTTCGAACCCCGAGGTCGGTCGGAAAGTGGGAAGGGGGTGCAACCAAACAGAGCATCTTCTATCCATGTCAATCCACTGCGCTCACGAGTTCGCCCTAATAGATCCATACAGGCCTATTTCGTACCATCTCGGAGGTCGCTGTGTTGATTTATACAATCGGTTATTCTCAATGGGTGATTCAACTTTCCCCAAGTGACTAGTTTCACACATATTCAGGTTACTCCACTCGCCATCTGTTGACCGAATAGAATTTTTTAAATTTCACACTCGCGCGCTTTACTGCTATTATATTGGGCCTTTTACTTCATTTAGGGAGGTATTCGAGCGGTCGTTTGGACGGACGTATTACAGCTGCTTGTACTCACATTCGGACTTCTACTTATCGTGATCATGGGTATCGTTAAAGTTGGCGGTCCACAAGTTGTCTGGAATATCGCTTTGGAGGGAAAGCGTCTTCAGTCTTTCAGGTCAGTTCTCACCCTAGACACGGTTTGCAGACGAATTTTCCTCCTGAACAAATCTTGTGCACATAGTTTAGGTCCACACTTGTTGTGGAGACAATGAGTTCGTTAAATTTAGATCTTCGGTTCCAAAGATGGATTTTTCATAACCCCCGTTCCCATTTGAATATTTTCCTCCACAGCTTCAGTCCAGATCCTTTGCGGCGACATTCCGTATGGATCTTGGCTTTCGGTGGAGCTGGCATGGTGCTCAGCATATACGGAGGTAATCAGACGCAAATACAAAGGTACTTATCATGCAAGGACATGAGAACTGCCCGAAGGTGAGCTTTTGTCATACAACTAAATTTAGATTGCTGTTTGCTTTCCAGACTGTCGGATTGGGCACTTGGAAATATAGACACCTCAAAATGTTTGCACCATGTTCCTCCTCCTCACACACACACACACACACTCACTCGGTGAGCAACATTCATTCACTCACTTTCACACATTCATTCACCCACCTATTCCCACGCGCACCCTGCCATCCCTAAACGTAGGAAACTACTCATAACGTTCATAAATGGAACTACCCACAAGGTCGCTGGAAACTCTTCGATAACCCACGACCGGTTTTGCCCTTCTCGAGGCTCATCAGGTAGACACAGTCCCCGAGTTTCCGTCAACCTTATGTTCCACTTGAAAGCAAATTGCACGACAATTAGAAGACAGACCTATAGTTAGCGCGGACGGTTTTTTGACAGCCTAGTACAAGTTTTCATTATCGTATTGCGACTGTCTCAGGTGCAGTCAAGTCAGGCGCCGTTAGATCGATACTCGCGATGTATGAAGTGCTTTACAGATGACGTGAAAACATCGCTTGAACTGATCTCGTGAGTGATGTCAACTATGTGTGCCAAAATGTAGCATTTGACCAAGCCTTGAGTTCAATCGTGTTACGGCAACAAATATTCACGTATTCTCTTCCCAGTTTGCTATTTTGTGGGCCCCATCTAGTCCACAGCAAGGGGAGGACGAAACAAACACATTCTGTTGGAAGAGAACTGATATCTTGACTGTGACGCTCGAGTAGATTGTATAATACTTTGTAAACATAAAGTTGCAGCTGCAAAGGTGCATCTTTGGGAATGAAATAGGCGACGATTAACTCTGCCAACAGATCATCTTTAAAGGGTGAACTCGAGCAGACTTGCTTTTCGCAATACTCGTGAAGGATAGAACTTTCAGGTGGATATAAATCTTTCTGCATAACTAGTAACTCTGAGTCTACTAGCAGTTTAAATCATTCCAGAGTTCAGTCTATCGGTTCACTCAGTCAATTTAAGCGAATACGTTCCTTTTGCAAACTAATTTGGTTTTGCGAGAGACTCACCCGGAACCCAGCTGAATCTCTCGTTTGGGAAGTTTCCAGGTAACTGAATGTGCTGCACCAGGCCGCTTCATGTTTCAGTCACTATGATATTCGAGATATCGGGATACATATATATTTTTGTAATGCACTACTCATAAGGTTGCTGAGAATCCTTCGACAGCCCACAACCGGTTTCGTCCTTCTTAGGGCTCATCAGGTAGGCGCAGTGCATTACGAATAAGTCAAAACTTGCTTCTGCCACAGTGGTACAAGATGTTTAGTGTCGCGTAGCGTGCTAAACTAAAAATGTGATATCCATCAGTCTTACCATTCCGTAGGAAAAAGGAAGTGCACACTTAAAAAAAGACCGTACGAAGTGACTGCCCGATCCGTCCACAAATGCAAGTAATTCCTTCCACTAGAGTTTTTGATTTTTCTGAACAGCAGAAGTTAAGGTTCTAGACCTTTCTGTCTCCAAATTGTCCGGGACCGCCCCCAATTTCCGGGTTCCTTGTCACATAAAGAGTGTCTTCACTTGTTGGTGGTGGGATTCACGCCCGGAATCGTAGCACTTCCAAATTTTTTAGACTCAAAATGGTTACATAATCGCAATCTTCAATCGTTGGCCGCAATTTGTGACCAGATTTGAACTGAACCAAACCGAGACGCATCGGGACTAGGACATATTGGTTTGATCCCCTGAAGCGACTGAACATCACATTGGACAGCACCGAAATCTGGAGTCCAAAGTGTTCTGGTTAATGCGCTTTCGGTCATGATCGACCACTGGTTGCTGAAAACATTGGGGTTTACGAACCTGATGGCGTCATTAGAGCTCTGCTGTTCTTCAGGCTGCACTCCGGAGGGTTTGATAAAAAGCTAAATAAATACAGATAATCGTTCAGCCATAACACCCTTTCGGTGCCCAGCTGCCGTGCCACCTGAAGCGTAGACAGGAGAAGTCCAGTAGTGTAGGTCGGGTTCGAACCACGGACCTTCCGGTCAGTAAACTCGCCCTATAACCACTGAGCTATCTCGCCCCCGGAGGATTTGAACCTTAAAAGACTGGGTTTGACCCGCAGGACCGCTGCACCATCACAGGGGGATTAGGCGACGTTGGGATGGTCCGTCACGCCCCCGGAGGGTCTGAACCCCAAAAGACTGAGTTCGACCTGCAGGACCGCTGCTTCATCACAGAGGGATTAGACGAAGTCGGATAGAGTGCTCATACAATGTGTTGATGTAATAGCTCCTAGTCAAAAAAGAGTCTTTGGACGGGACTCGAACCCGCGACCTGCCGCTCACGGGATGAGTGCCAAATCAATTTGAACTCCAACTCAAATGCGCATCGTGGTGTAACGTCTGCGATGGCTTTATCAGTAGGGCTATCATATCTAATGCAGGAGGTCGCAAGATGGAGTCCTTTTGAAGAACTCACGTGGGGTTTCTTTGGTCTACCAACAAGGACCAGAAGAATGGTACAACTGTATATTCAGTATAATCTATAGGGATCTCCCCCAATCTTTCCAAATCCGTATGTATAAGCACCTCCGGAGAAAGCTGAGGACAACCGCATAAGCATTTTGTTTAAATTGAGTCACTACATGGAGAGTTTGTCGATTTGTCTGTCAGTAGTGGGTTGGCGGAAGCGAATAAGTCATTTGGTGGGCACCAACAGGTGGATGAGACTAAGCGGTTTATTTATTTCCTTCTACTGTGAAGCATGTCTGCTCTTAGATGTCATATGTAGTAGTCTAGTTAGTAAGTATTCAAAAACGCAATTGAACTGCGTTAGTTGCTCAGAATAGAAACCTTTTGTGCATTCATTTTGCACCCAAGTTGTGTGCAATCCTACGTGAGATGAACGGCGGGTTTAGCACAGCTGAGGCTCGAATACGGAAAGAATAAATTTGAAAATTATGATAAGCTTCTTCAGAGTTCCAATAGTAGGGGCGTATTCCTAAGCACAACGTAGGTGGTAAGAAACGTTCCTTCCTTGTTCTTAATAACCCAACATCACATCAATTGGAAGAATGTGTCACGTGCGGGCTACGGACCAAACGAAGGCATGCCCTGATTGGTCAGAATGCCAGCCAATCTGCAGCTCGACACTTCTCGCCTCCCCACGGAGATTCTAGTACCACCTCCTGGAACTTTCTGTGATTACTCTACAAATGCAGTTGTAATAATCTTCCTTTGTCTCCATAAAGGGCTGTCTGATGTACCATAGTGGGCGGAGCGGGAAGCCAAGGACTGACAGAGTTGCCCGACCGTTCAAAAAGACACAACACTCCCCCTCTGTGGGTCAATCCTGACCAAAAAATATACACGCAACCGTCTGACACGCTGTGTACTTCTCTTCGAGCGTCAGCACCCAACTTCCATTGTAGCTCCAGTAAGCAACTGGACACCAAGAGGACAGTCACATGGGATGTCGATCAAAAGGTCCGAGATCGACGTGACTCAAACACAGGCGCTCATAAGTCACTGTCGCTCGCTTAACCTAGGATTCTCACCATGCTTCTGTCACACATGATGAGACCAGAGAAATGAGTACAATCGGAACTCCGGAATCTGGAGCAGTGTTTGTCTATTCAATTGTATACGACTTTATGGCGTCTCCCAGAGTGTGGGAGCTTGTAGCAGCTGGAGAACTGGAGCAATTCAGTAACCCTGGGGTTGGGTTCGAACCACGGACCTTTCGGTCAGCAGGTTCACTGTTTAACCACTAAGCTCTGTCGACCTCAGGTTATGTACCCGTACGGATAAGCGATTATGTTCATATCTGTGTGGTATGCTGATGCTCTCTCGAGTTGGCTGGTGCTCCCTCCTTCCTCCTGCAGAGCAATCCTTCTGAACATACCAATGAATTCGATATTCCTGGTGGTCCAACTCGCCGCTGGCCTGGTAGCCTATGCCTACTTTATCGACTGTGACCCGATCGGTGCGAAACTGGTGAAGAAAGCGGATCAGTTGTTGCCCTACTTGGTCATGGTTCTGTTTGATGGAATTCCTGTGATACGTGGCCTCTTCCTGTCCATTATATTTGCTGCAGCCCTAAGGTAAGTCACTGGGAAACGACACATCGCCACTTTTCTGCTTCTGCTATGCAATAGTGGGTAGAATTTCGAAAGTGTGGCTCTCTTGATACATTTGGAACGCTTTTCACTGAACAAAGACGATATATGGTTTATGATGAGCCCGTAGAAGGACAAAACTGGTCTAGATTTTCGAAGAATTTTCAGCAACATTATGAGTAGTGTATTATGTCTATACATGTACCACGATATCTCGAATATCGTAGCGGGTGAAACATGAAGTTGCCTGGTGCAGCACATTCAGTTGCCTCTGGAAACATCATAAACGAGAGGTTCATTTGGGCTGTAGGTGAGTCTCTCACAAAAGCAGATTTTTTCGCAACTGAGTGTATTCCGCCAAGTGAATACACATTCCGTTTCATAATGATGTGAGTCACTTGTCACATAGATGGGAATAACTGGGATTTCTTGAGCACATTTCTGGGGTTCTAAAGTACATTTCGCTTGGAAACAGCCCACAAACATTCCAGCACTCATCATTAAACACTCAAATACGATTTAAAACCCCTTTGTGTTGATAAATCTGTCTTAAACCACCTTGTCATCATTGTGCCGACTGGAATGTTTGATGATTCCATGACATTCAGACATTCTTTGAGGGAGCTTCCTTGAGAAGGCTGGGATCACACGTTTCGTTGTGGCGCGTTTTAAGTAGTATCTATCTCCTGAGGATTCAAAAACCAAAAACTCAGCCTCACTCGTTGGTCAGGGAAACGCTTCCGTTTATTCTGGATCGATAATCTTAGGAATGAGAGGAGAATTTGTGGTTCACCTCGTGGAAAATCTTTCAGAGTCTACATGCGTCTCAGAACGCAGGGGACTCTAATGTGTTTCTACAGTGGGTTAGACATTTGGAGTCTTTCTCATAAAGAACTAATTGTTCAAGGGAATTCAAGCCAAGCAAACGCAGTGCTGATTACCCCTAATAAAGACAAACCAGATGTCACCTCTCCGATAATGATGACTCACGAGTGAAACTTAATGCAGAAAAGACCGAATTTTCGAGAACATTGTCACTTCCAATAGGAATTCCCGGCGACGTGAAATATGCCGACATACTTGGAAGTTCAACTCCACAGTTTGGTGATTAATTGGTCAAGGTTATCCGTACGGCTAGCAGTAGATCAAAAGAAGTGCTTGTTCAAACGTGAGGGAATCTCAGCTTAGCATGATTGGCAGTTGGTTTTTGCTCAACTAGACAGCTTGGATACTAACGTTCCATCAACATTCAAGATGAAATCATTGGTAGCCAACGCACGTCGTTGTATCTGAAGCTTCGCTGAGCTGTGAGGGGCACATGCACTACTTGCCAGACCTAATCTTCAATTAGTATTGTTATTAGTAGGCTTGCCGAATTGCGTCATAGTTGGTCGCTTTCCACGCAACATTTGAGTCTTCCTTTCCTAAAGGAAACTGCTCGCATGTGAGCTGAGAATTCGTCGACAGCCCACAACCGGTTTCGCCCTTCTTGGGGCTCATCACGCGGGCGTAGTCCTCGAGTTTCCGTCAACCTTATGTACTACCTGAGCCTTCCTTCTCAATCTCTTGGAAATTTATACACAGACCGATCAGGTATGGCAAAGCTGACAGGCGCGTCCGTTGACTGATACACTTGTTATAGGTCACAAGTCAAATGGGGGAGATTTTAACACCTTGTTTCTTTGAGGTTCACTTTCACCCAGGAAAAAAAGCTTCACGCAGCCGTCCAAAAACAAATTCGAATCGAGAGGCAAGCGCATGATCGATAGCGGTTTCATTTATGTCCGCACGTGACACACTGAGCATGAGGCTTCTGAAAACTCTTGGACAAATCGGTGTAAAAATGGAGTCAGTTGTCCTTTATTTAGTGTCGATCTGGCAGCTGCGTTTTACGTCGTTTACGGAACCACAGACGGTAAAGTTCCTCCTTTCAGTGATTCTCTGGTTATCCAAAGAAGATGGCAACCGAATCGGCGTGGATATAAGGAACTAGCCTTATCGTTGGCGCCCCCTTGGCGGCTGACTTCCTTTCGATATCCCAATGATACTTCTGTATCGTTTGTTCTGTAGCCCACACCCGATGAGATGCGGTCAACCATCCGTATTTCTGGGGCGCCATACCTGAGTATTCTCGCTGTTCAAGTAAGAATTTTCGGTCTGAACAGTAGTTGGTCATTTCACATAATCATCAAACTACTGTGACATCGAAATTCGAACCCGTGATCTCCCGATTAGGATATGGAGACTAGACCGTTGGGCTACGAACAGTTGGTTCACCGCTGATCTCACCCTGAGTTGGGCTATAGGGCAGCTCATTTTTCCTTCACATCACGTTGCAAAGTGTGTGATTCGCTGTTCAAAAGACAACTACTCAGATCAAAGATTCACGCTACTATTGAACTACTGACAGTTTGTTGATAGTATGAGAATATTTGGAAATTTTTCCCCACAGTTGAAGTTAATCTTGGAATAGTCAGATGCCTTTTTTTTATAAGCCATCGATCCTTATGGATGACCTGATAATTTCAAAGTTTTCGGCCTGACCAAGGTGGGTTTAGGTACCGAAAACCCAACCCAGATTTCTGTTGATACATATATGGTTGGTTTATGGGAACCAGGGTAGAGTAACATGGGTTCACGTGCAGCCAAAATGCCCTAGTTAAAGCTGATCTGGATACAGGGATTGAGATGAACATCAGATGGCTATACGACTAGAAGGCCCTTGACGAAGTGCAACAAAACCCCAGCTGCTGAATTGATCCCGCAACCCCTTTGATGATCCAGCAATAGCTGTGGGTGCGAGCGCGAGATGGACCAAGTGGTTAGAGCACGAGCCCACTGACCGGAAAGTCCGTGATTCGAACCCGACTTCTGCCTCTCGGTGTCCGCTGTCTAGGCCTGGGCAACCTGGCAGTATCCCAGCCCTCGTGCATCCTTCTGGTGGCACGGCAGCTAGGCACCGAAAGGGTGCTACAGCCCGACGATTACTGTGTGTGCGAGGAGAACCACTTCCGATGCTCGCCGAGCCGCATTGAGCGAAATTCAAGACCCAGATTTATGCCACCTGTTATTCATTGATGATATCATCTTCTACAATGTTTTCCGACGCTGCTGGACGATGCAGTCCTGTGGAGATCCAGGCAGCCTCGAGGTCGAATCCGCCATGCAACAGCACAACTGCCAATTAACGTCAAACTACTCTCTCTCCGCTCAGTCATGCTGTATGATACAAAACCTGCCAGTATTTCAAGGCAATTACAGAGAGAGAGCCTTTTGGAGGGCCATTTCTGTACATATTCAGGGACGGTGTCTAACCGTTGGGAGCTTGACTCAACGGGATCATTTTTTGTTTTCGAAAAAGTTTGGTGACCATCGGCAGATTTATTGCTGGGCGACGTTTCGCTTTTGACACAAAAGCTTGGTCAGGTCAAGTGGCTAGGTTCCGAGGTTGGTCGAGGTTCAAGGCGAAAGTGGAACCAACCTGCTAAGCCAAGCTAAATATCTGTTGGGTGTCGGCCGAGGGATTTTTGTGTTAGGGTGGGTCAAAAAGTGTTGGGTCGATGGGGGAACCCACATGTGTTTTGGTCCAGTCTAGGGTCTAGTTCTTCCGGTTCGGTCATTTGATGACCCCTCTTGAACGTCGTTTGAACCTCCTGTCCGTCTGTGTGGGTGAGCTAGTTTTAAGACAGTTGTGTAAGAGGGATGCTGTGACTTTTGGTCGGGTTGGGATTTCCACCCCCACCCCACCGTTTTTGCTAATGATCCTAAGTGGATTGACAACCACACAGTCACGTGTCAACTCGGCTTATCTAAGACCGCTTTCCATACGCTCGCCAGTTCTACACCCTCAATTTCCACCGCCTCGGCTCTCAACCTCTGTGGTGTGAATCGCACTCCCCGTCTTAAAATTCTCACATTCTCCAGATCTATTCTATGTCCCATGTACAAGGCATGTGCCGCCATCGTTGAGTCTTTGACCAGCGTTTGGTATTCTTCTACATTTCTTGGTGGTTTGTTTATCCTTCTTTTATGCTCACCAGTTCTGGTGTGCTGGCAGTTTGTCCTGTACAAACTTTAGTGCAATCGTTGCAGTTCGTTTTGTGCACGCAGTCCCTAGTCCTTTCAGCCGTGTGTCAAAAGCTAAGCGTTGCCCAGCAATAAATCTAACGATTGTCACCAAACCTTTTCGAAAACGATGACTACTCAAGCGGTTGCAAGTATTTTTCACCTGAGGGATCATGCCTCATTTCATCAAGCGCAGATGCGAGCCACAAACGTATTACCTCGGGCACAACGAACGCCCAAGTTCATCAACTCTACTCCGCAACGTGTGTAAAAACTACGGTTAGAACTGTGCTGGATACCGATTGCTCTAACTGCCGAACATCTAGGCATGGCCTACAGTTAGGCCACTGTCACAGCCGACAAAACCGCCGTCGATACTTCCTTGTAAAGGTTTTGTGGAATTCTCCGCGCACGCACCAAATCTAATACTGTCTAAGTGGACATCCGGCCTCTGTGACTTCAACTCAGAGTCATTTGAAAGCCAACTACATCACTACACCGAGGCTTTACGGTAACCATTCATCGTTAAACAAACGGAGCATCTTAGCGCGACAGTCACCTTGGTTGGCAGACAGAAGAGACATGTCGCTGGAATTCACATCCATCCAATAAAAATTGGTTTATCACCGACATATGTGACAAAAGTTAGTGGATAACTACGTATTCGCTGAGTAATCGGGACTACCTGAACAGGTTATACGATAAAGAAAACTGTCCAGCCGCAAATCCACTGTTTTCCTCTATGTGAACAGAAAGCATCTGACAAGTGAACGGAGGTTAGATCTGTATCGAGCTCACATTTAACCCATTGGTTTCACGCTAACCCGTAGAGAAATCCACTGCTAACTAGCTTCGACCATTTGAGTAGTATTCGGGTGGATTAAGTCCATTCATCGTCATCATCATCATCATCATCAGTGACAGCATGACATCAGTGTTCAACACCGATGCTTCACTGCCCTTTAGGGCGAATAGGTTTCACAATCGATTCCCCTTTCTTTCACAGCACTGTTTCTTCCGGTGTGAACAGCCTGGCTACTGTGATTTTGGAGGATATCTTCCGACCTCTTTTCTATTTTATATCCGGCAAGGATGTAAAGCCGAAATCACGAACGCTCCTGGCCACATTATTCTGTGAGTTTTTCTCCCATTTGCATTTACCATGAAATTTCCGATTGGGGGGATGTAAAAGGTACCCTCCGTATCCCTGTCGCTTCTGCTGAATCTGTTTGCCATTTTCTCCAATCCGTGATTGTTCATTTATTGATTTTCTCGAAACCAGAAACATATCCACCATTTCACGAATCTGATTCGTGTGCTATCTAAGGTTTTGCTAGAAATGTCCAACAATTATGTTCTTCTCTGGTTGATCAGGTGACTGTTGATTTGCTCGCCGAGCTTGGCAGTTAGCTTGCAAAGGTGGCCACCAAGCGAGGTGAAAGCATCAATGAACGATCTGGAGGGGGGGGGGGTAAAACGTTTAGAAGTCAGTTGCCAAGCTCAGCGGACAGGTCGACTTTATTATCATGGCCATCGAGAGCATAGCATCAGTGTTCAACACTGATGAATCCCTGCCGTATTCATGGTGGTACGTGGGCCGGGATGCACCCAGGGCCCCCCATACCTGAACAAGACGACGTTTAAGGTCCTCAACCGAAGTCTTTGACACAGAAGCCTGACCACAGGGCAGTGGTGTTTGGTGGGAGATACAAGTGCATCGCAATTTTTATAAAACAAGCTACCACACACGTGTTGGTTGAAGCTCTAACTGTTGACCAACCTGCTATGAGAGACGAGAGTGCGGATTTCGTATTGACACCCGCCCACCCGACAATTTTAAGTCTTTTCTTCGTGACGGTCTGGACTACTTGAAAGGGAATCCGTCCTTCTGAGCCTTCTGGTACTTTCTTGATATCAGAAGCGTTTTGTCTCGTTCCCTCTCTCCCTCCTCAACTGAAATTCACTCACACAAGTGCATGACTGCCATAAGAAGGGGAATAAAACTTGCTACCAATTATCAATCACTTATTAACTGCGACGAATAAATACTTACCTGGACTTTTGAAACGGAAGTCTGTTTGAACGTGGTCTTTTTGGGATACATTCGACTGACTCTATGGATCAGTAGAAACCGGCTTATCGTTTGCTTTCACATTATGTCACACAAATACAACTTTTCATACAGAGTCATGCCTAAACGAGGAGTCAAAACGATTGCGTGAAGAACTGCGGGGTTCCTAGTCTCGCATTCTGTGAGGTAGAATCCGAAATTTTATGCAAAAACGCTCATGTTGAGTATTCCATTGACAACTGTTGTTTATTGCATACCTGTACGCTGTCGAGGCAGGTGACCAGTCACTTGACACGATTGAATGTAACCTACTCACTTTTCGAAAGTTTTCATGGTTTTCATAAACGAAACTACTACTAACAAGATTGCTGAAAACTCTTCGACAGCCCACGACCGGTTTCGCCCTTCTTGGGGCTCATCAGATAGGCGCAGCCCCCGAGTTTCCGTCAACATTATGTTCTCCTTGAACCCTAATTGGACTGTTTTCTAGAAATACACTCATTTGCGAATCAGCTTGCTTTCACGAGAGACTCAACTGAGTCTTTCGTTTTGTTTTCAAAGTTTGGATAATTTGAGACGTAGTGAAGCAGCGTCAGTAACAATGACGATTAGGTGAAGCGTGATAGATAATTAATTCAGCAAATGGATACGTTTAATTCTCACCAGCTATGTGCTTTTCAAGGTCGTCTGATTGTCAAATATCGATTTTTGTGCAGCCAACTCCTTGTGGACAACATTCTTCACACCTTTGCATCCGTATTACCATTGGTCTGACTCAAAATGATCAAAATCATGCAATTAACTTGTGCATTGAAAAGATTCTGTGGTAAAAAGCTGTTGTGCAGTCAGAGACCCGGTATAGAATCTATCTTACTCGCCGTGGAATGTGCCTACCGAGTGTGACATTTCTCAAAACGGAATGTTTCATTGCGCCATTCATTACTGAGTACTAAATCACTGCTGCGTTTGGCGACTGATTGGGGTATTTTGGAAACCAACATTCCTGCGCATCAAACAATAGTGAATGGATTGTTGTGGGAATACTCCTTGATGAGAACACGCCTTCAGCGTGTGACATTTGTGTGACTTCCCCTAAGATTAGGCAATGTAGCACTGTGGATGCCATTTCACAATAGATCGCCTAATGTCTGTCGTTGGAGGATGGCCCCGTCTGTTTTCAAGCTCTCCTGTGCGCTACGCACATCTGATTATTCCCGACAATACTGAAAGAGCTGTACAAGACCCGTCGCCTTTCAAACACAGACTGACATGAGGTGGGTGGGAACTGTGGACAGGTCACTACAGGTTTTGTCCTTTGTAGCACTCGAAATCACCCAATTTCCAATTATCTGTAGGTTGTATTGGAACACCAAATTACTCAGGTGCAGCGGTAAACACAGATTGCGAAATCGGTCGGTATTAATGTGAGGCTAAGCTGAAGTAAGGTAGAACCTGTCGTCCACGATATGCTCCACGGAAGGCGCTGCACCAATTGCATTCCATATCTATCCTTTGGAGATGGACGAAGTCCTCGTGAGTTTTGACGTAATTTCAATGTACACAAACATCCCTAGGGCAGATGCTCTGGAGGTAACTGGAGGTACTGGCAGACAGACACTTGGGGAACGGACACAGCTCTCAGTGGATGAAATAGTTGAGGGCATAAGAGTGTGTTTGAATCTTAATAAGTTTGTTTTTGACACAACTGTTTACTCACAAGAACAAGGCCTTGAAATGGGATCTCCAATATCCCAAGTTTCAGCCAATATTTACATGGAGGACTTCGAACAAATAGCCTTGGCTGGATATGATTGTGCACGCAAAGTTTTTTGGCGTTATGTTGTCTACACCGTTGTTGTAATCAAACGAGATAACGTGAACAGCTTCCACGATTATCCCAATAGTTTAAACCCACACATTAAGTTTAGCATGGAAATAGAGTCCACCTCGGGCATATTAACTTCTCTGGACTGTATAACACATAGGGTTGGTGGAAAATTGAAAACGACTATCTACCAGAAACGAACAGACACAGGAACTGTCTTAGGCTATTCATCAACACACCAAAGTCCGTGTACGCCAGCATTGTCTCATCAGGTTATTCGAAGATTGTTGAACTTAGCCAACATTCGAGTAGCTTTTCAGAAGGGAAAAACGCTACGCTCAGTTTTGGTGCAATTGAAAGATCCCCTGCAGGCTGAAAGGACTAGGGACTGTGTGTACAAAATTAACTGCAACGATTGCGCTAAGGTTTATATAGGACAAACTGCCAGGGAATTGCACACCAGAATCGGTGAGCATAAAAGAAGGATTAACAAACCACCAAGGAATGCAGAAGAATACCAAACGCCGGTCAAAGACTCAACCCTAACCGACCAAAGGTCACAGCATCCCTCTTACACGCAACTTTCTTAGCACTAGCTCACCCACACAGACTGACAGAAAGTTCAAACGAAGTTCAAGAGGAACCTTCAAATGAACCGAGCCAGAAGCACTAGACCCTAGGCTGGACCCAAACACATGTGGGTTCCCGCATCGACCCAACACTTGTTCAACCACTCTAACACACTGAAATCCCTCGGCCGACACCCAACAGAGATTTAGCTTGACTTAGCTTATTGGTTCTCCTACCGCCTTAAATCTCGGCCAACCTCGGAACCTAGTCACTTGGCCTGACGAAGCTTTTGTGTCAAAAGCGAAATGTTGCCCAGAAATAAATCTACCGAGTGTCACCAAACCTTTTTCGAAAATAGAGTGATTTGTTTGTTTAACTGTAAATCGGTTCGGAATGTCTCAGGATCTCTCCTTAATCTCTTCTGTCCTGGAGCGATTTTGCTACCGAGTCCACACCAAATGACTGAACCACGGAGATCCAGTTTCATCCTCCTTAGAGCTAATCAGCAATGCACATCCTTGGTCGTGTCATCAGTTGAACTCCGAACATCTGACGTGTGAGGTGAGTGTGTTTCCATCACTCCACCAGCGCATGCTGGATGTACCTGAATCATTACGTTTGAACAGGCGACGGTGTCCACGACTAAACGATGTGATTGGTTTGTCCAGCGCCTCAATAGTGAGCTCGTTTACCTTTTAAGTGTGCGTTGCCGGATTAGTGTTAACACTCTCGCCTCGCATATCAGATGTCCGGAGTTCAAGCCCCGTTCCTGGCAAAGGGTATGCAGTGCTAATGGGGTCTAATTAGGGCGAAACTGAGCTCAGTGGTTCCCCCCGTCTTCGGTGTGGACTCACAAGAATAGTTCTGCCCGGACGAGCAAAGGAATGTTCAAATAAGCCTGATGTGGACATGGAGTCAACTAGATTTCAGCTGGGTCTCCCAATAGAACAAGGCTACTTTGCACATAGGTGTTGTCCACAACTTACCGTCTGACGATGAACTGATATTCTTGGGAGATCGGAGTCTGCACTTATGAGTCTGTACTGATGAGCCTCGAGAAGGATGAAACCGGTAGGGAGCAGTCCGGATTTTTCATCACCCCTGTAATCAGTGTCAGGTGACATGTTGAACTTGATGTAATTTTCGAAGGGTTCTGACGAGAACTAATCCCACTCTCATTTCACCTCCTTATTTGAACTATTCAGCTGCTCTTGTAGGTCTGTCCACAGTTGGACTGGCCTTCCTGTTCGAAGTGATGAGCTCACATGTTTTGCCGTTCGCCTTCAGTCTGTTCGGGGCTATCGGTGGTCCTATCCTATCGATCTTCACACTGGGTATCCTCGTGCCATGTATCAACAAATACGTATGTTCATACTATCCGTTATTCCCGCCTTCCTCGGTGTCTTCTTTTTCTGGGTCAATTTTTTCCATAAGCATTACTCACAGACAGATTTTACTACAATATTCTACTGATTGTTAACACGACGGCCTTCTGGCGATTTGAAATGCAAGGTAAAGTCTCAGTTTCGCGTGCAGTAGCACTCAAACTTCCGAGCGCTATAAAAGAAGGAAAACCGATTCGAGAAATGACACTCGATTGTCCAATCCTGACCCAACAACAGATGAATTTTGTGCCTACCTATTATACTCTCATGCGACATTCAAAACCCGGTACTTTTTGCGAGGTTTCAGGACTATCTTGATCAGGCCGTAACTTGACAACGCAAAATGAACGTACCTACATTCAAACAGAGTGCTTTTGGATTACCGCGCGTTTCTGCCTGCGTTTCACATGGTTCTCTTTTGCACTCCGTTGGAAGCCCAACAGTGCCTGCCTTGTAACCGATCCGATCTGTGAATATGATGTCACCTCCTAGTTGAACTACCTAGATGGTCTGCTGTTTTATGCTGGACTCCTGCTGAGTGAAGTTCGCAAGAGAGGCTGAGTCAGTTTTCTTTCTGTTTGGGCTTAGACACCCTTCCAGTACCCCAGTCCTCTTGATTCGCTCGGGTGTCATGGCAGCTAGGCAACAAATGGGTGCTATAGCTGGACGCTTATTAACATTATTATTTATTATTACTATTATTAGTATTGGTATTTTATCCTCATCATTATTGGGTCTATACATAAGTTTGGGCTACACACACATACAACTTTTGCGTTTCTGAGACCACCGTAGACAGGAGAACTCATGGTCATCTGCAGAATACCACATCATGTTCACCTGTGTAAAATTTCACTGATAAACTTCGACCAGTGCTTCTCTTGCGCTGCTCGCTCTCACCTCATCTGCTATCAACAGACCAGATTTTCTGGTAATCGGACAACATGAAATTTACTAAATGGGGTGAATATTGAAAGTATGTGATTCATATGTTAGAAGAATTAGGCCAATAATCTGAGGGGCTTTCATTCCTCTGAATCAGAGCACAATAATTCAGCCAGAGGAAGACAACGCCTTGCCCGTAGCCATTTTTAGTCACATCAACGGCTCAGATTCAGTCAACACCGCGTCTTTCACCAGAACAGAGTGACGTATTTGCACTTCCGTGACGTCGTTGTGACCTACAAACCGACAACTCTTCTGATTTTCCCAGTTATCTACCGATCTTGCGAGACCGACGGTTGAAGTAAACATACAGGCACCAAAAAACTCGGTTTTTTTGCCTACTTATGAGTAGCCAAACAAAATGCGAGTCTTCGCAATAAGCTGGGTTCGTGCGAGCAATATCGTCACACTGCGGCCATCGTTCTAAGACTAATCTATCGTGCGTTGGTTTCTAACCAAGCCCTACATCACTATTCTGAGCAGGCATTTGAAATCGCATCAGGTCTCATGGTTCTTATGCTACTGGTCTCTCCTCTGTTTTTTGTTCCAGGGTGGGATAGCTGCGCTTCTAGCGAGCCTCGCAGTTGGACTGTGGCTTAGTATAGGTGCCATTGTTTATCCAACCCCGGTGCCTTCGCTGCCTCTCTCAACAGCCAACTGCTCGATGAATGTGACAACTGCGGCAAACGTTGTAGCGGCAACCCGAACTGTCTACTCAATATCCTACCTGTACTACACACCAGTATGCCTTTTTGTGGCGCTCGTCTTTGGCCTTGTCTTCAGTGCGATATTTCGTAAGTTCCGATGTTCGAAATTAGTGCTGATTGCGACGAAATTGTAGGGTATTTTTCCTATTCCTATCCCCACGTATCGATCCCCTTTTGTCAATTGGGGGGTTAGTGGCTGTTTGAATCATGATTTATTTCCTCAATCCACCCGTGTACTTTTGGTCTCCACTCGTTTTTCTCATATGCAACTGCCATGCACTTTGCCACAAAGACCGCCCCGTTTGACACTCACATAGTAGCATGAATGTGTCTAGCTGACCTACGTGTTTGTACCCTGTTTACTGAGCCTTCCTTTAAGTGTCCTCTCGTGGTTTCCATGTGATCGCACGGCAATCCACATTACTGAGTAAACAATCCACTCGGTGTTTTCCGGTGTGTGGACACTGATACTGCACTGTGCCAGCGAATGGCGGAATGACGGACGAATGTGGACAGCTGAGACTTGTTGGGTAATTTTGCTCCCTATTGTGTATGTGGTACTGCAGACTTTGGAATGACAGGGTTCAGTGGTTAGAGCGCGGATTTGCTGACCTGAGGAAGGTCCGTGGTTCGAACCCGACCTCTGCCTCTCGCCTTCCCCAACCTGGCCGCGTCCCAGCCCGCATGCTTCCTTCTAGTGGCATGGCAGCTAGGCACCGAAAGGGCATAACAATTATCTTTTCATCTTTTATTATCTACTTTTGAACCCAATCCTTACTTTTGATGCCTGCGCTAACCAAACCTACGTGTGACCCGAAGTTTCGTATCCGAAACCTCACCAGTGGCTTCATGTAAATCGGACCAGGTTCAATGATAGCCTCTTCCTCAGTTGAGTCCTTTTGGTTGATGTTGTTGTTCCCGACTGTTCTTCTTAGAAATATCGAACTGTTTGTAACAAATCCGCACCTTTCCCCTTCCTCCCACTCTGCACTAGAGTGTTTTTCTCCACAGACGTGTGACAGTCTGTTGTTTTGCTATCGGTGAATTAGTATTACAATTATTAGTGTCAGTCTTATTGTGAGTACGGGAAATGATGCGGAAAATTTGGATTCCACAACGGAATTTCGCTCGCGATGTTTTACGTAGCAGAATCTGTGGTGGTAATCTGCAGGTCAAACACAATGGGTGGCCACTTCTACTGACAGTTCACCTGCAGCCATCAGTTAGTTCTCTTTTGTATGCTAAGCCATGTCAAGGTGGGTTAATGTACATTCGCGTATGTGTGGCGATCATGTTGCGATAGAAAACCGGCCTAAAACTTATCTATTCCTTTGGTTGTTCGACGAATCTGAAGTTTTTTCCTCCTAAACATGTGCTGCGTATAATAAAATTCGATTGGACCACTTTTCGGTTTCCAACGTAGAATATAAGCTTTTTCTGATTATATTCTCGCGCAAATGATGTTAATCTCACCTCAACTACAAAAGTCAATTAGCCCAGAACGTTTGGCATTTCCCATTAACCCTATCAGGTGCCACTTCTTGGCAGTGTCCGTGTCCAGCTCTCACATCTTAAAAATGATCACATTCATGTTTCAGTTTCTGTCACTGTTCTAGACTGTCAAATAAAATCATTTGCCGTTGAATAGTCAATATTTACTATTCGGATGTGTTTTTCTATTCGTTCGATGAATCATGTGGTCCAGGATTCAACAGCAAATCCCCGGTTCCATCGCAGCTGCTGGCCTGGCAGGCTCGGGTGTTCTATCGACGCATATCCGTTCCGTTTGCACCACAATGGCGTGATCAGAAAGTTGTCTCGGTGAGCAGCATCTGCCCATGTTCGATTCGCATCCTCAGATCACCCTGACTGAATTTTTCACCCTTGTCAAGTAGCCAACCGAACAAGAGGACAACTCCTAGCTTGTCTTTCTAAAGTATGGTCCCATAATGCTGGTTGGAGAGAAACTTTCTTTTCGATTCTCCAATATCGACGCTCCATAATGGGTATCTTTTCCTGCAACATTATTTGGCACAGCCAGAGGCATGCAGAACGTTTGTAAGCACTTCGAAAATGCTGTTTTAGTACTAATGAAAGTAACGTTTCCTGGTATACTCTCCGCGGACGTGACTTTTGCCGGTAACGATGATATAAGCACTGTCTCACTCCATCCTTGAAGGGGCCCATTAGCCGCACAATGCTCTCAGCGCAAAACCTTTAGGAGTGAAGTGAAACTTTTCGTGCCAAAACGTTGCATTTTGTTACTACGGGCTAAAACCAAAAACCATCCTAATAGACATTCATATTCTTGCAGCTCACCAAATTTCATTGCTCACTGAAACAGTCATACATCTAGAAGAAAAGTCTGGTGGAATAATTTCCCAGCATCGCTGAGATGCTTAAATGGGACGCAAAAGTTTGGATTGGTAATGTGAACTCAGTTGCCAGATTGGTTTAGTCCACCAGGGACACGTCATACCTTTCGAAAATTTAAATCCATTGTGCGAGTACTGAGCTCCACGCTTAGATGCTTGTACAGTTCAAATGTGTTTTTAGGCGAGAAGCTACCGATAGTCCTTGTGACAGTAGCGCATCATTTTGTCGTGTCGAACTACTCAACGCTATTGAAGAGGAAGATGTACTTATCTGGTGAATCTGTTGTTTTAAACGACCGTTTTTTGATTTAAATGCGCCAACCAAATAGAAGCAGCTAGATTGCCGTTTATATGATCGACCATGTGGAAGTCTTAATTTAGAGATTGGCAATAGTTTACTGGCCAAAGAAGACTGATTCAAGACAGCATCTGTGTGTGCTAAAATTGCGCACGCATTCATTCAGTGTATCCCACTCTACCGGAGTTGGCTAAGCACACACGGCGTGTCTTCATGCTATAGGTAGTTTACATCAGTAGAGAACATCTGCGGCCACAAACTCCCTTTCAGTTTTTCTTTACCGTCCTGCTCATCTACAGACTGAGGATCAGGTATCGATCGAACTTCAATGACAGAAGCCTTTCAGGTAGGATCTTTTGGATGACGACCGCAAGGATAGATTTACAAACAAATCAAAAAACAATTTTGCATCCTGAAGTATGTAACCATGATTTCTCGTTTATATCACATCGTTGTACCGAAGATAGACACGTTATTTTTATCTATGAATAAATTTGATTCTCCAATTCGAGGCTTTAATATCTTCATTCTTGCTGGAAGTTGGGTTGATGGATGACGGGTGATTAAACCGAAGGTCGTTCCCTTGTTCCCGTTCAAACCAATTTACATGGGTTCCAACAATAAACAAGTCGGAACTGATGGTCCGGTACGACGATTCCGAACTACTAGAGGGAAGCTTAATAACGCAGTGACTATACCAAACGGACAGTGCTCACTTCATAGAGCAAACTCATACCGTTCCGAAAAAGCCACAGCCCTAAAGACACACTATACCCCACAATGTTACACCCCATAGAGCGCGTGAACCGTACTATACTCAGATGTAAAGTGACGCAGGTCGTATGCCCAGTGGAATGACCTTGGACATGCTGCGGTGTCACATTCAGTTAAAGAGCGCCATAAATAGTGGATTCAGATGGGTTTCCGGAGTGCCTCCCATGAAGACCAACCTAGTGGGCAAATGAGTGTAGTTCGCTCATTTCGTGCGAGTTGAGCTCAAGTAAAACATTAGGTTGCGATGAATTCGGGAAACTGCGCCTACCTGATGAGCCCCAAGAAGGGCAAAACCGGTCGTGGGCTGTCGAAGGAATTTCAGCAGCACTGTGAACAGTTTGTTACGCCCCAATGTACAATTCCATTTCAAAATTTGCAACCGATTAATCATGATAGGAGAAACTGGTCGAGCTATTCTCAGTGAGGGGTGTTCTCCAGAAGACGAACAATTTAGATGCAAATTTACACTGCCACAAGAAATGACTGGGACTTTCAAAGCTAGACTTCTTGTGACCAGAATAATGCGACCTGCAAAGACGACCATTTGGGTACATTGTTGGGCATTTGAGTCTGCAAAGATGTTTATGAAACGGCATTATTCTGACCGGGTTTATGCACTCAATCAAAAAGGAACTCGTCTCTAAGGAGGAGGTTCAAGTGCATTTCAAATGAATCTCTTTTACGTTGGCTTTCAGCTGGAGTTGCTGCACAAAGGATATTTCATACGTCGTTTGGAACGATATCCAGGATATCAAAGTATTCATTTTCAATACGCCTACTTGAATAACCATAACTGGGGGTACCTGGCACGGTGTAACCAAAGTGCCTTCGGGGACCTCGTAAGTATTGCTCGATCATCTTACCACTCATCAAAACCGAAACTGAATGAGGCGATTTGAATGGGAACCACAGCTCATCAGTTTGGGTTTTCCGTCGAAATCAGAGCCACATTGCTTCCCCTAAGGCAGACGGAGATCCTGAAGAGAAGCTAATTTTAGCAAATATACACTCATTTGTAAAGTAATTTGGTTTTTCGAGAGACTCGCCTGCAACCCAGCTGAATCTTTTATTTGTGATGTTTTCAGGCAACTGAATGTGCTGCATCAGGCCTCCTCATGTTTCAGTCGCTACGATATTCGAGATCGCGATACATGTATATCTTTTTGATGCACTGTTCATAAGGTCGACGGGTTTGCAGCAACCTTATGAGTAATGCATTGCAAAGAAGCTAATCTTGTTTGCCTATGGGATATGGGGTTTAAAGTGCAGACCGACTGTGAAAAGTTCTAAGGCATTTACTGGGGAACCCCTTTGTGCTGAACGACCGGAAGAGCCATGTCGAATGCTCGGAGAAACCAAGCTACTCCACTAGTAATTGCGAATTCCCAGTTTACTGGCAAGTGACATTCGGTCAAACAACGTCTATTTATTTCAACATTGAATGTAATACCGTGCTGGGCATCACTCAGATTCCGGTGTCTGCGTATACATCCAACCAAACATTTGATCTCGTAACACCCAACCTCCCTATTCTTACCCCTCGGTTGTCATAATAACACTTGGTTTGGTCACCGGTAAATTGGTTGAATAAAAACCTAATATTTCTTTAAAGTATTTTGGTGTTTTATGGAATAGTTTTATCACTACTTGTCTCCCGGGAAAAGGCTCTGAAGAAGAGGACGATTTTGTCAGTTTCGTAGGTGTTCCCCATCATATGCGGAGGAGACACGGGTAGCCCGACTGAAAAACTGGACCGTTTGTTAGGTATATGTGGAGAAATCCAAGACAGTCTGGGTACAAAGCGCCCAAAGTAAATATTGGCCAATGATCAGCCTAGGTTACCAGGGCCCGAGCATGCGCGAAAACGAACAGGCAGGTGTAAACAAGGAGTGAGGTTTACAATCCAAGTGAATCGGTCAGGGGTACGCATACAACGGCGTGAATTCCGATGATCACACGGGTTAGGTCGTGCGCTTACGTAGTCAGAAAATTTGCACACTTGTGAGCAGTTAATTGTTACTCCTAATTTTTCAACCATTCTAGTAGGGAACGCGATCATAATTCGATTCATATTCACCGCGCGTGCAAGTGCGGAAAACGTTGAAAACCAATGTCACTGGGCCCAATACATCGGCAAGGCGAGCCCACCTTAGCACGAAGCTTCCACCAGGCTAATTTTCAGTGAGAACCACTTTCTGCTTCACAAGTGATGATTATTTGCATCAGGCCTCCTCATGTTTCAGTCGCTACGATATTCGAGATCGCGATACATGTATATCTTTTTGATGCACTGTTCATAAGGTCGACGGGTTTGCAGCAACCTTATGAGTAATGCATTGCAAAGAAGCTAATCTTGTTTGCCTATGGGATATGGGGTTTAAAGTGCAGACCGACTGTGAAAAGTTCTAAGGCATTTACTGGGGAACCCCTTTGTGCTGAACGACCGGAAGAGCCATGTCGAATGCTCGAAGAAACCAAACTACTCCACTAGTAATTGCGAATTCCCAGTTTACTGGCAAGTGACATTCGGTCAAACAACGTCTATTTATTTCAACATTGAATGTAATACCGTGCTGGGCATCACTCAGATTCCGGTGTCTGCGTATACATCCAACCAAACATTTGATCTCGTAACACCCAACCTCCCTATTCTTACCCCTCGGTTGTCATAATAACACTTGGTTTGGTCACCGGTAAATTGGTTGAATAAAAACCTAATATTTCTTTAAAGTATTTTGGTGTTTTATGGAATAGTTTTATCACTACTTGTCTCCCGGGAAAAGGCTCTGAAGAAGAGGACGATTTTGTCAGTTTCGTAGGTGTTCCCCATCATATGCGGAGGAGACACGGGTAGCCCGACTGAAAAACTGGACCGTTTGTTAGGTATATGTGGAGAAATCCAAGACAGTCTGGGTACAAAGCGCCCAAAGTAAATATTGGCCAATGATCAGCCTAGGTTACCAGGGCCCGAGCATGCGCGAAAACGAACAGGCAGGTGTAAACAAGGAGTGAGGTTTAC
This sequence comes from Opisthorchis viverrini, assembly GCF_000715545.1. Taxonomy (NCBI): domain Eukaryota; kingdom Metazoa; phylum Platyhelminthes; class Trematoda; order Opisthorchiida; family Opisthorchiidae; genus Opisthorchis; species Opisthorchis viverrini. The sequence continues at coordinate 667,235 of NW_008751930.1, forward strand.
AATCCAAGTGAATCGGTCAGGGGTACGCATACAACGGCGTGAATTCCGATGATCACACGGGTTAGGTCGTGCGCTTACGTAGTCAGAAAATTTGCACACTTGTGAGCAGTTAATTGTTACTCCTAATTTTTCAACCATTCTAGTAGGGAACGCGATCATAATTCGATTCATATTCACCGCGCGTGCAAGTGCGGAAAACGTTGAAAACCAATGTCACTGGGCCCAATACATCGGCAAGGCGAGCCCACCTTAGCACGAAGCTTCCACCAGGCTAATTTTCAGTGAGAACCACTTTCTGCTTCACAAGTGATGATTATTCATTGTGGCGTGTGGGGGTTTGGTGACCGGCCATAGGATCAACGGGGTCACAAGGACTGGAAAGGAACACATTTTGCGGACTGTCGGAAAGCATAGAAAAATCTGCAACAGTCAGTGGGAGGGGCAAGGGATTGTGTATTTGCCGCCCGTGCGTAGTGAGCATGGATCATCGTTGAATACCAGCTTGAACATGTGATACACTGTCCTGTTCTAGACAGTTATCGATTCATATTCACCGTGCGTGCAAGTGCGGAAAACGTTGAAAACCAATGTGACTGGGCCCAATACATCGGCAAGGCGAGTCCACCTTAGCACGAAGCTTTCAGCAGGCTAATTTTCAGTGGGAACCACTTCTGCGTCATAAGTGATGATTATGCATTGTGGCGTGTGGGGGTTTGGTGACCGGCCATAGGATCAACGGGGTCACAAGGACGGAA
>NW_008751930.1:669120-670656 GCF_000715545.1 Opisthorchis viverrini
GTCACATTGGTTTTCAACGTTTTCCGCACTTGCACGCACGGTGAATATGAATCGAATTATGATCGCGTTCCCTACTAGAACGATTGAAAAATTAGGCGTAACAATTAACTGCTCACAAGTGTGCAAATTTTCTGACTACGTAAGCGCACGGCCTAACCTGTGTGGTCAGCGGAATTGACGCCATTGTATGCGTACCCCTGGTTGATTCACTTGGATTGTAAACCTCACTCCTTGTTTACACCTGCCTGTTCGTTTCCGCGCATGCTCGGGCCCTGGTAATCTAGGCCGATCATTGGCCAATATTTACTTTGGGCGCTTTGTACCCAGACTGTCTTGGATTTCTCCAAATATACCTAACAAACGGCCCAGTTTTTCAGTCGGGCTACCAGTGTCTCCTCTGCATATGATGGGGAACACCTACAAAACTGACAAAATCGTCCTCTTCTTCAAAGCCTTTTCCCGAGAGACAAGTAGTCATAGAATTATTCCATGAAACACCAAAATACTTCAAAGAAATATTGGGCTTTTATTCAACCAATTTACCGGTGACCAAACCAAGTGTTGCTATGACAGCCGAGGGGTAAGAATAGAGATGTTGGGTGTTGCGAGATCAAGTGTTTGGTTAAATGTATACGCAGAGACCGGAATCTGAGTGATGCTCAGCACGGCATTACGTTCAGTGTTGAAATAAATAGAGGTTGTTTGACCAAATGTCACTTGCCAGTAGACTGGGAATTTGCAATTACTANCAGCCAAATGTGACAACGGTGTCCAGTTGGACGATCAGCTGCATGATAGGCTCATTGCTGGGATTCAGCCGCCCGAATTACTGCAGAAACTGCTGCTCCGTCCAGATCAAAAATTTCAAACTGTTCGGGAACTATGTGAGCAGTATGAAGATGTAAAGCATGTGATGAAGACTGAGGGAGCAGTCTTGTTAAATTATTCTAAAAGAAATAATTCAAGGATGAANGAAGATGAACAACAAACTCAAACCTCGAACAAATTCGCGTGCCCCAAATCTGTCAGTACGTCACTTCACAGATCGTAACTCCATTTCGTTGGTTCAAAAATGTGTGAAATGGGAATCTTGTGGACGAAGCCATTCCGGATATCCGTGCCCTCACAGGCAGGCGAAGTGTTTTATCTGCGGAAAAACGGGACATCTTCAACTTGTCCGGAAGTCCAAAACGTGTGTCACACTTCTGACCCAAATAATGACGTGAAACTATTAGCTGAAGACATCTCTACTCGTTTTCTCTCTGTTTTTCCCCAGATGANAATAATTCAAGGATGAAGACGAACAACAAGCTCAAATCTCGAACAAATTCGCGTGCCCCAAATCTGTCAGTACGTCACTTCACAGATCGTAACTCCATTTCGTTGGTTCAAAAATGTGTGAAATGGGAATCTTGTGGATGAAGCCATTCCAGATATCCGTGCCCTCACAGGCAGGCGAAGTGTTTTATCTGCGGAAAAACGGGACATCTTCAACTTGTCCGGAAGTCCAAAACGTGTGTCACACTTCTGACCCAA
>NW_008751930.1:670926-683885 GCF_000715545.1 Opisthorchis viverrini
ACGAACAACAAATTCAAACCTCGAACTGATTCTCGTGCCCCAAAACCATCGACACGTCACTTCACAGATCTTAACTCTAACCCGAAGGCTCAAAAATTTGAGAAATGCGAGTCTTGTGGACGAAACCATTCTAGATATTCGTGCCCTCACAGACAGGCGAAGTGTTTAATCTGCGGAAAAAAGGGACACCTCCAACTTGTCCGGAAGTCCAAAACGTGTGTCACACTTCTGACCAAATGACTATGAATCATAGAAACGTGTTACAAAATTACTTATCACCATCTCGATAGGAAACAAAGGTTTATCGGAATTAAAATGAGAGTGATTTAATGTGGAATTCAATTGACCCAAAGGGTTTCGATTTGCAGCGCAAGCTTTGTGTCTCAGTGTGTCAAAACCCTCGGTTATTCTTACGTCAGGTGAATGCATACCATGATGGTGGACTACAGGGGTTGGTCTGGCAGTTTGTGAGTACCGCTCGCTGTTCAGCTAGTGAAGCAATTTGAGCGACTCCAACTTCTTCGGCCACCAATGACATTTTTAACTGCTTGCTTAACGAAATCCCTCCCCGCCTCCCCATACCCGACCCTACTTCTGTGAATATCATTCGATGCAGTACAGATGGTTATTTTTCATATCTTTCATCAGATTGGTCAGTGAGGCAAGATGCTTCGACTGGCCTCCTCTCCACGGAGGATTCACACTGCAAATGAAGCCAGTCTATTCTGAGAAATGTACTCTGTACGGCTGTTTTGTCTCCAGAGGTGATGTGAGGAGATTTCTTCCTGTCAGCGGAGCCAGTCTGTGTTGAACAACACAACTTTTTCTTCTTTAAAAATCATCAACATTGCAAATTCCATTAAACTTCGAAAGTTTCGACCACTTCGCTCTTGACACATGAGCGACTGATTACCAGTGTGTGCTCCGCCGACTGAGACTGGACACTTGCACTAACCAATCAGGTGGGATTAGACCTTCCGTCTGACGGTATTTCATCCAACTGGATACCTCATTTTGAACGCTATTATACGAGCCATTCGATAGATGCGCTGTAAAAGTCTAAATCCATCGGCACTTACGTTGTTAAATGTATTTTTGACAAACCAAGGTCGACAAGTTATTGACACAACTCCGCTAGCTGAACGGATTTCAGTATAACCACTAAACGGAAGTTACTGTTCCTATCAACTGTTTCCGTATACTTGCGGACAACTTAAGATTCATTTCGCACACTATTGTGATTCCCAACTGCCAGTCTGAGGTTTGTCGACGCAATGAGAGAGCACATGAGGAAGATACGAAACGGAGAATAAAAGGCGTTTGTGACAACATTTTACTTGTAGCACGTAGGTTGATTTGTCTACCAAATTTTACGCATTAATGATTTTTCACCGCATAGTTGTGCGCAGGGGCTCATCAAAGACGTAACTCAAAGCGATTTTGGATACATGCTCTGGTACAATCTGGGTTATCGACTTGCCCACATCTCCCGACTTGCAAAAACGTTCGGCTTAAATAAGATTCTAGAGGTTTCATAACGCACATCGAGGAAAATTTCCAATTTTGAAACGACTTGTGGCACCAGCTGCGTTTGTGGATACATATTGTCAGACACAGTACTTGCCTGCCCTATTTCAACTCAATTTAGTGTTTTTCATCAGATGGGTGATCGAAAAATTTAATGTATCCTTCCGCGTGGTGATCAATGCAAAGAGAATATTGGGGGATTCCTACCTGCTCGACAGAATCGTATGTCGCGGAGAAAATCTAGCCCAAAATAGTTGAAATCTTCCCCGCTGTATGAGCTGTTTCTTCAACTAATTATTTTCATTCTCATTGTAACAATGACTTTCCATTGTAAATTGTTGTTGGTTCTTTACTGTGTTTCAAGCATTTGAATTATCAGTCCAGCTTAAACTGATGAGCTGTTTTCTCCCGTAGGTTCGTTGACCATCTTTACTGAGTTTCTGATGGGTTTATAGCTTAATTGCAGTAACATTCCTTCTGGGATGGGTGCACAAGGATTTACCGGTATATCTCTTTGTACATCAAGGATATTTTGGTGGCTTCCCGATATCCGTGGCGGATTAGCCTGCTGCCACTAAATTGAGGTGCTGAAACCTCAGCCTGTGGGGTGGATGACTGTCTACCCTTCGTGGTTGCTCGGATCAAACATCTGGACTGGATCAGACGACGAGGTGAATTGATGATATCACCTGCTTGTCATTACTACGCAAAAGGGTGCGTGATCAATAAACAACCAATCGGAACGCCGAGGAAACATCAGACATACAGGGTCACCTTGCAAGGTCACACGAGATTGGGCGTGGGGCAACAGGAATGGAGTTGCCAAAAGCCGGCCTTATGCAGTCTGATGGTCACTTCAGGAGCTGTTGGAGGTTTATGCGTCAATTTGAGCTTTACATAGAAAGCAAGACTTAAGACGATTGAAAGAGGCTGGTACAGTTGGTGAACGCCTGCTCGGGCGTAGGCAGGGATGTTATCGAAGTTTGCCTCATGCCTCAGCCTGTGGAAAGATACGAACGCGATCGCCCCATTCTGCATGAGTCTTTCGGAAGGTCTCATGTGGTTGCTTGAGGCTTTGAATGCAGGCGCTCGAGTCCAATGATGCGCTTTGGTGGGGAGACACGAAGTGTTATTAGGTCCGGTGGTCTAGAAAATGAACCTGTGCACCTCGCACCGTAACCCCATTCCCCTGCACGAACTTCCCGAGCTCCTGCTCTTCGCCCTTCTTCCACAAACCTGACTAAACCAGTACTTCCTCATAAACATATCTGTAACCCCTCCAACCGTGCAGTCCAGTTCCCTGACAGGATCTATAAACCACAAGTACAGTTACCTAATCCTAGCCCCTATCAAGTTCCGCCTCACTGGCAACCCACGTACTATTTGCCTGGGATCCCTTTTCGGCAACTACCTACTCTACCACAGCCTCCGCCTCTTCCGAAGCCCGTGCAGCTCTACCTTTACGACCTTCAACTGCATCGCGACTTCCTATTCCAAAGCCCTCTCCTCTACAACCACCCCCAACGAAACACACCTCCCGGAGAGTTTGACTGTACCACTATTTCCCCACTGCACCCTGCCCCCTTCTTATATCTTGCATCTCTTACCACAAACCTCTTATTTCATCTCCTTTAATCAGCTTGGTTTGGCTACCCGTACCCTCCGCCGCATACAATTCGATCCTAAAGGCACTGCAAGACAGATCCATCCGCCCTCTTAGTGCCCTTGTCTTACACTCTCATTCCCTGTTTCTTAAAAATTTCACCTGCACATCCATCCCGCGTGACCTAAATTTCGCTGTTTCTGTTCAGATGTCACACACGGTACCACCTTCTGCTTATGTTGCTTACATTACTACAAGCGATTGCTCGACCCAGCTTGGCACTCTTTGTCCATGGAGCTCCGCTACCTGCACTGCCACCCAAAAGCTGTCTCCGTACCCATCACGGTACATGCCAGCATCTTATTCTCACACATCTTTACTTGGTACTATCCCGCCTACCAATTTGAGAGCTCCCGATTCCCCTGCCGCTACTCCATTACATACTGACCTCCCCGGGCCTGCCAACTTCTTGCTAGCCACACTGCCCGCCTCCCCTAATCCCACTAGCAATATTTCTGCCATTTTAATCAACACTTGTTCTCACTACGTCCAAGGTATCTCCACGATAGCTTGTTCAACCTTCATACGCGTCACTGAGACGTGACTCTCTTCTGGCATGCCTGATACCCTTATCTCTCTTCCAGGATACACTAGCTTCCGTTCCGATCGTTCTCACCGCCATGGAAGTGGTTGCCTCGCATAGTCCGGAGCTGAAATGGAACTCTCCACTATTGACGATTCACTACTGGTGGACACTCCAGACACTGTTAGGCTTTCTGCCTGTCGGGCTAATCCACCGTTCGTCCTCGGGTGTTTGTACATACGCCCTCCACACTCCATTAGCTCGATTAATCTTCTATCTACGCTTTTTTTCACACTCAAGCTCTACCTCAAGGAACAAACTAAATATTGTGGATCTCAACCTTCCTGAGGTTGTCTAGTGTCAACAAAACTCCTCTTTGCGCCTTTTGCCTCTACTTGCCCAACTTAATGTCGAAGGTTGGTCCCAGCTTGTAAGGCAACCAACACGCTTCGCCCACACCCTGGACATTGCCCTTGTCAACGGCCATCTGTGTCCTACCTCTGCACTCGGCCCGAAGTTGCTTCATAGCGACCGTTGTATTAGCACTTGCAGCTGGACGAGTACTCAACCTTCTCCTACTTTTCCCCTTAACCTCTCATCCTTTCCCCGGGCGCTCCTAAGGCCTTTGCAGTCTCATTGCGCCATAAGACCTGGGACGAGTTCTTTCTCTCTGGTGACGCGCAAAGCGTGACTAACATCTTTTACAGCGACCTACTATCATCATTATATCTAGTTGCTCTCACACGAGCTTCTTGTGTTTCTGTTTGCCATCTCGCCACACGATACCTCGCTATACGCCATACACTTAGGAGGTATCGTAGGCTCTTCCTTCAATCCCATGATCTGTTCCTTGAATCCCATGATCTTCATCTCCTTAGTGTAATTAACAAACTTATGACTGATATTTCCACGACTAAACTCGCTCTTGAATGGCGCGAGAAATCAATCGCCGTAGCCCATTCTCTATAACTCAAGATTCTGGGGCGCCTCTTTAACCGGCATTGCTTCTCAAATTCATCTGCAGTTTCAAATATTGTGGCCACTAACTGGGAGCCTCGGCCCAACCCCGCTGACATTGTGGAATCCCTGGACTCTCACTTCGCAAGCTGCTATGCTCCCTTCGCATCGACCCAATCTACCCATTGCTCCCCACCTGGTTAGGAAGTGACCACATCTGCCAACGGGACGAGCCCCAACATCTGTACACTCAGTTACTTTGTTTGACGTAACTTCGCCTTTCATCCGCCTTAGAGACTCCAGTTTCCCAGGCAATGACTGTATCCCTTCGCTTATCTTAAAAGTTGGTGGTCCGGACGTCCCACACTTGTCCTTAATCTCTGCAATATCTCCCTTGCCATTGGCACAGTCCCACGTCAGTGGAAGCACTCTACCATTGTTCCAGGTCCACGAACTACTCTATCCAGCTATCGTGGCATCCACCATACCTGCTCACTCCTTCGTGATCTGAAGTGTCTTATCAAAGTCCCTGTCGTGGACCGTATGCTCACCACCAAAACCCTTACCAATCGGCAGTATGTGTTTATGGCACGGCGGTCAGCTACCAAATGCCAGGTTGATTTATTTAATCATATTTTGTCCTCCTGTGACACCGGACTTTGTTATTCTTATTTATATTGATATTCGCAAGGCGTTTGACCAAGTTCTCCACGGTGCACACTATCAACAAATTACGATCTACGGGGATTGGTAGTCAGTTACTGCGACGGTTCAATTCTTACCTCATTGGGAGAACCCAGGAAACAAAAATCGGGGATCTCTCCACCTCAGCCCTCCCCATTACCAGCGGAGTTATTCAAATTAGTGTGTTTGGCCCTCTACTGTTCCTACTATACGTTAAAAGCGTCACCGATTCGATCATCCACGGATCCCTTGTTCTACTCACTGATGACATTAAGATGGCTTACGTGTTTAAGGCCAATGACTCTGTTTCTACTCTTGCTTACATTCAGTCTGACCTGAATTCTTTATCACTCTGGTCCCCCAACTCCTGTCTTTCTTTCGCTGTTCCAAAATGCCAAACTTTGTTACATGGATTCTAAATTCCTCCTGGGACGCTTACTCTTAATGGACTCTCGATTCCTACTCTTCCCGAGGTGAGAGACCTGGAGCTTCGGTATTCGCGTGCATTTAGCTTCACCCAACATGCAAGGTATAGAGTGGCTAAAGCTCGCAAGCACTGCGCTCACATTCACCAATATTCCCATAATAAATCAAGTTTAATTGCCATCTTTAAACAACTTGTAAGACCCATTCTTGAATCCAGCCCTGGATTCGCCCCGCAGAGTTTGCAGACATGCCGGACTGCCGTGAAGAATGTGCAGTGCTCGTTTACTAAGTCCCTGTTTCCGGTGTCATCCACACTGCCGTATCTTCTTCGCTGTTCGTCACGTGGGCTGGATCCGTTATGGCTAAGGCACATCAGGTTAAATCCAGGCCTTCTGAATCGCCTAATCTGCCGGCGGGCCTGCGTAGCTGACTGCTGGGCTGAATTTTCTTCCTTCACTCCCTAATATATCCGTAACTCTGGATGTTTACTCCGATTATCGATTTGTCGAGCTGTCTTTAGACAAAACTTTTTCCTTTGCCTATATTCCAAACTATGGAACAAGCTCCCCTTCCATATCTCACGTAGGCTTTCGAAATGCCATGGATTCTTAACTTTCTATTGAGGGAGCTCAGAGCCTTTTCGTGCCTCAGCTTACACGAGACATTTTTTGAAATAGACCCCAAGCCCTTCTTACCTGCGCGCTCACCCAGACTATCCTGTTACTAGGTCCTAGCATTCACACACACTAGCCTGAACCCCTTAGCACTAACCCACAATTGCGACAACTATCCCCCAAGTGTTCTTTTCTACAACTTACAACTTTATCTATTATGCGATGTTCACTTCCTGCGACTACATCTTGTTCTTCTGCCCTTTGAAGCCTAGTTGAGCTGCAGAGAGTGCCTAGCGCCTACCATCGTAATTATCGCTAAGCCCGTCTCCACTGACATGGTTGTCTATCCTTCCTCCGGCCTTTAGCTTTTGTACCCAGCCAAATTATTTCTGGTTCTTCAGGTCTGGTCCCATCCCTGAGTAACTCTGTCAGCTCTATTTAATGTCTAATGACTGGATTTAACTAACCTCGGCCAAACCGAGGCCCTACCTCCTTGCTGCTATGAACCATTCCGCATCCCTGAACACGCGCATACACGTGCATACACATCAAATGGTGGGTCCGGAGATGCGCTATGAATGAAATATTTCTTTGGCCTCACAGCCCACTCATTCACACACACACGCACACATGTATATAGCACTGGTGCGCCTATACTTGACAAGGCGGTCCACACCAGTGCCTCGCCTTTGTCCAGCCATAGCGCACAGGCTCTGAACATCTCCATTCTACCCCCATAGCCCAAAAGGTAGTTGACATTTCATTCGCCCCCGCGACTTGCCATTGGCTGTTTGCTTGTTCGAAGTGACTGAGCTGTTTGACTGGCCTGGCTTCTCCCGACCGGATAAAATATCTGGTAGCTGGAGTTATTTATTAATGCACAAACCGCAATTATGACTGCTTGGTGGCTTATCACCCTGCCACTTCATCATCCAAACATAGAACACACGTTCTTCCCTCTTGTCTTCTGGAGCGATCATATGCATAAGATGCTAATAACTTATTATTTCCTGATTACAAGCAGTCACAACTAGCACTTAATGGCTGTTTTTCGCCATGCAACATTCGTTTCCCGGAGTTGACAGCAGTGACTCATCGACTGGTTATCCTTAATCTAACTCTCCTGTTAGGTGGACGTAGTAGATCTCATTTAAGCTAAGATTCCTATCAATTTTCTGGGAAGCTGTTGCTTGTCCGCTTTTTACTTGTCCACTGTCACTGCTCACATGAATTCCTCTTCGCACAACAAGGACCCTATTTCATGACTCTTTGGTACGCCAAAATCCAACGAACGTTCCAACTAGTCCAACTGCTAGCTTCCCTGATTTCTACCTCAACTACAAAGTTCTCACCTTCCTAAAACTAGGCACCTACTCTGGCACAACTGGTACTTGATTTCCAGATCAGTAAACATATTCACCATTCTTTGCTTGCTTCCATCAGTTTGCTTTCATCCTCTTCTATGGTTTTTTTCTATTGACACGTTGTATCTTATGTCTCCTGACACTCGCTGCACGCTGCTGCTCTCATCCTATTTCGTCCCCGTTGCCCCACTTCCCAGGCTCCAGACTTCGACTGCAGTTGCCCAAACTCCCCGTAGAACTGTTATTTATTCAGGCTGGCTGGTACTCGGTCTACACTCAGGCGGTCTTTCGATTGAAGGGAAATTATCCACGACCCTGCATCCGCCTGACCGCCTGTGTCAACCACCGTCTGACCCAGATCCATCTGCCACGGAACTGCGTATCCCTTCTCCGATCGTAGTAGCCTTGACGACCGTTACGGGGCTGTACATAAACCGGAGCATATCAGTGCAATAATGGCATGTTACTGTGAGATGGCATTTCCGCAACTCTTGTAGAAGACAGCTTACCAACCATGTGCTTCAGTTCTCAACCACATGTGGCAGCCAATCCCCATATTTATTCCTCTTGATCAGATGAACTGAAGCCTTCTTGTTTTACTGAACTAATTTTGTAACTCTTACGGACTTTGGTCGGACATTGTGATTTTCACGGTTTTCGCCGTCGATTTCTGTTTTATTGTGGTGATATCGATTTTGGGGCGAAGTGATCTGCACTTTATCCTCGGGCTGGTGATTGTGCCGCCTTACTTTGTAACCCTACGATATCTGCAGAGGAGAGTCCGTTGAGGTTTGTTTAATGTGTGTATTAATATCTTTGCAATAGTACCGTGATTCCAGAAGTCGGATTTCTTGGTCGTTTCTGTGGATTGGCATGCGTGACTCAAGTTCAGAAAGCAGATAGCCGTAACAACCTTCCTTCAGAATCTTGACTACAGCTCCTCACCCAATAGAGCCCGTGGTCGCAACTACGAGCAAATTTTTAATCCGTCTCAGGGACGAGTTCTTTCGTACCCGATGAATTTTTGCTCGAATTTGGCTAGCCCGATTTTCCACCACAACTTCGGCTTGCCTTCTCCTCAAGTTTAAATCCGTAAACGGTGTTCAGTTTGCCCTATATATTAGTGCTGTGTCCCCATCCAATCTATTTCCATCACCTGATTTCCCTAAAACGGTGCAACCAGTGCGTCTTCTTAGTTTGGGGTTAACCACATTTTTTGGCAAAACTCGCCATGTGCTCCCGATTCGAATTATTTTCATTTCCATCTCCACTTTTGCTCGTTGTGAATCCGCCATTTATCCAGCCGCCCAAGGTCAGTAATGGCCAGCAATGGTTTTCAGTTTTATTTCGCGCCGGCCGGATATGTCTGAACTAGTTGACCTCACGCCCATTGTTCCCTGCAAGTTGGGAGAGAAACCTATTATTATTATTTCACCGGATATTCCCCACTTTTTATGACATTGTGCTCTATTCGCGCAATCCGCACTGCCCGCGAATCCCGCAGTCAGGCTTCCTTCTGGCTGTAAACGTATAATCATGCCCAACGGTATGCCATCCACAAATTCGGAATAAATATTATTATTGTTATTGAATCGCACTTTGGCATATGCTGGCGTTCTTCATCGTTCAGTGAGGATGAAAACATATAAAGAATATCCAATGATGTTCCACCCTGAAAGTTCGATAGTTGCGTTTGTTTGCTTGACACTCCTGAGGTTTTAACAAATGAGATGATTTTGTTCGGCGAACCGGGTCATAATACATTTTCTCATGGGTTCCAACTTCCAATAATTACAACAATGTTAGACAACAGCATGAAATGTGCAGTGGCTTTGCGAGGGCCATCTCTGTGGATGATCTCCTTTCCCAAATATGCATAACTACCCGGCAGATAATACAGCGTCTCGATATAGCTGCAGGCATCATTTCTACTATGAATATGAAGCTCTACAGGTGGTGGCTGTCACCACCGCCATAGGGCTGTCACCATGGTGACGGCAGCCGTTGTCACTCATCCCGACTACCTATCGTAACTGCTGGGTCCGTATCTATGTGCGACGATAATTATGGGGCCTCACCTATGAATGGTAGCCCAATCCAATGACCGACGACTCTCTTTTACCCATAGCCGTGCGCGATGCCTTGCTACCTATGGTAAAAGCCAGGCAAGTATCCAGGTGGGCTTGTAAAAATGAGGTCTCATCTATGCGCGGTGGCCTAAGACGATGGCTTGTCACACTCATTGCTGTACTCGATGTCGCCCTAGCTGGCTACATTTCGTACCTGCCAGTTCCGCGTTCATGTGCAGTGTTGATTAACCGGTAACTTAATCCAAATTAATCTGTCGTACTCGTCACTGTACGCGTTGTCGACTGTCTTTGCTAGTTATGATAAACACGGGGCCAGTATTAATGTGAACCGGTCAATACAAGGCCCAAACTATGCACGCATACCTTATCTAATGGTGAACGACAGACCTCCTTATCACAACTGTACGCGATATCGCCTACCCTGACTCCTTTTTGAAGCTGATAGATCAGTGCCTACATGCGACGCTGCTTAATAGGCCTCAACTACGCGCAATATCTCCTTTTTGAAACTGATAGATCAGTGCCTGCATGCGACGCTGCTTAATAGGCCTCCACTACGCGCAATGTCCTAATCTAACTACCAACGAGAACCCGTCATACCCATAACTGTGCGCACCCCGCTCGTGTCTGCTGACCATAGGAAACTCCGGCCAGTATCTATCCGGGCCGATATAAATGGGGCAAAAACTATGGGTGGTATCCTAATATAACGGCCAAAGACGGCGCGTCGGACCCGTAACCGTGTTTGTTATCACCCACCTTGGCTACTAATCGTAATTGCTAGACTTGTGTCTATGTGCAGCGCTGAGTATGGGGCCACAACCATGCCTAGCAGCCCAGTTCAATGGCCAACGATGCCCCGTCATACTCATAACTTTACTCGATATCGCTTGCCGAACCTGCTAATGCTAAATACCGGGCCTGTGCACAGGCTCGCAGCTGAGCACGATGCCCCAAATATACATAATAGACCATTCCAACGACCAACGGCGGTCGTTCATATACATACGTCGTCCACCTGCCAATGCGCCATACCCGGAAATTATACAACCACCTTTACAAATCATGTTTCTTTTTATTAGCTGCATCGGCACAAGCATAGCGTGCAGCGCTTTTGGTTCACAGTAATTCACTCGACAGGGTTCTGAGAAAAATATATAATCAACTACGAATCGTGTACATTCCTCGCGATATCGTTTAAAAGAAATAATTAAACAAGGTTGCAGTGACTAGCTCACCAGTTGCTTAACAAACCCTTTTGTCCAGATCTCCCGGTAGGTGTCCGCGCTGAATCTGGAGAATTACTGTTCTAAAGGTAAACTCACTACTTGCCCAGTTAATCCCGCAGGCGATAATGAGGGAGCCGTATGTACATCGGTGATTCGATGGCGTGTTTCGGCGACCATATGCATTATTACGGCGACCATATGCATTATTGGGCGCAGCGAAGTTGAAGTAAAGAAAGGTGTATACTTGTCAGTCGTAAGACCGAGTGGTAAAGACTTGAGCCTTAGGATCCCAGGGCCACACGCGTCCTCAAACGTCCACCCCTTGATGCAGCAGTAGCGAAGATCTAATGTGTGAGCAGCTGCTTGATCTCATATCCGCTCGTTTAGAGCGATAAATCTCAACTTCATTCGATTTATGCTCTCTGACGACAATGCGATGCAACTTAATAAAATCGACAGCTAGTTCTCACCCTTCAACACTCGTAGTCATCACATGCTCAACCACAGTAGTCATCTAACCCACAAGGGGTACCTTCCGGGGCTTCATCCAACCCACTGTTCATATCGAAGTATTGCAACCCATCTTCGCTTCCGAATTCATGTCGACTATATCCGAATAAATGAGCTAGTAAGATAGCCAGGCCTGAAACGACCCAACTCTCTCAGATAGTGATAATGATTTAGCTGTAGACTGTAAAAAACTGTAAAGTCACATTTTCCAGTAGAAATCCCCGGTGCACGGCCGAAAAATCGCTAACTGCCACCTCACGAATTGCCGACACCGACCCACACAAGTTATGGTTTTGAGACAGCCGTTGTAAAACGCCTGAAAACGCCTTGCTTCCGCTTCTCAAACGGGCCAAGTCTCACAGCCATACAACAAAACAGCTCGTACTTAACCTGACACACACGTTACTTGATATTCACGGATATCGCGCATTAAATCCATGGTTGAACCAAACTAGCAAACACAACCCGAGCATTGCAGGTTCGTGCGTTGACCTCATCTGTCACACTACAATCAAAACTAATACTATTTCGGATGTGTGTAAAACGCAGCACCACATCATCTCTCCAATGGGGTCGGAAAAATACCTGCGACCTTATATAAGCATTGTTCCACTTCTGAGGATTTCCTCGGCCAACCAAAAATACCGGCCTCCCCACATAATTGTACATCCAAGCCCAATTAACTCAGTGACGTCCGTTACGGGGCTGTCCAGAACCCGAATTATTTCAGTGCAATGATGCCATGGCACTGTTATACCCGGTTTGATATCCCACCCGCAAATATACCCTTCATTTTCTTGAACGTGCACTATCAGCCACTTGTTTCAATGCGCGCAGCTACGAACAAATTCACGTTTTTCTGATTGTAATCTTGTGATCATGCATGGCGGTAGGTCACCAAATTGCTGGAGTTACATCATTATGGTAGGGTGACACTGTGGGTACAACGTGCACACCAAAGGACAGCGTCGTTATCGCCATTGATTGAAGGGCAAAAGATGCTAACAGAGACTCGCCAAATACACGTGATATGACGCCTCAGACGAAACTGGTTACGCAAGCCTCCACGCTTCTCTTCGGGCTGTAACAGCCGATCGCAAAAAAAACACGCAACACCACCAGATATCTCTGATTTTATGTCTCTGTGTGTTCCGAGGTATCTTAGTTGCGCATATCTTGTCCAAAGCACGTCCCTCATGCTCACCCACATCCACACCAGTTCCAACGACCGCATGCCTTTTATCTCCTAACTATCGATTGTCGTTTTTGAAAATGGGGAGCGTCGTCTCGTTGAAGCAGTTAGGAATTGTGAAAACATTTGACTGTCTATTATTGCAGGCGGTAATCTAGCCCCTATTAAAGCGCTTTCTGG
>NW_008751930.1:684128-687523 GCF_000715545.1 Opisthorchis viverrini
ATACAAATATCATTCAAATATACAACTCGGTAAAATATACATTAAATTTATGTAGACGAAATCGCTCCTTGAAACTCTACCGCGAAATACTAAAATTTGCCAAGACTTCCTTTTTTGCTTTATCGCGTAAAGCGATCAGCAGCGGTTAGTGCCCTTGAAATCTCGCTCATTTGGACAAATGCCTAAAACAGCAGATGACCGAAAGCTATATTTTCGGTCAATTTAGTTTTGGTTAACTTCTTGCAAGCGGTGTGACTCGGCAAATAATTTGGTTACGAAATCTAGGAATCATCGCTATTCGTCTGCCACGGTGTCCGCGAAAGCTGTAAGTTGCTACAACAGTAACGATTGACGTTTGTGCCTGTAGCAGGTAAATGTCATATTGGTGTTTTTCTGCGTCACGAACTGGTGTTACAGAAATACCGTGAGAAATCCCCGAAATCAAGCAACATACAAGGAATCAGAAATTAGCAAGTTGAACGCATCCACTAACGAAAAATCACGTGAAGCACCTGCTACACAATCTTATCTTGCCTGGGGCGGCACGAAGTGATGAAGGCCCGTGACCCTGGAATTTCGATCACTTAAACAAAATGCTACCAGCAAAATGTCGCCAAAAGGTGCAAGTGGGTTAGACTAACTCCCGTCGAAATCACAACTTCGAAAACCCTATAGTTTCGGCGAAAGTAATTTGGGTGTGCGAATAGCCAGCGGCCCGTTTCAAGTCGCGTCCTAGACGCACAAGCGAAATTTCTCTGAAACCGCGGTTCGAGAAAGGAAAACTTTGACATAATGTTTTAGCATTTTATGGTCATTACCCGAGCCCTTAAGCTCTCTTCTCGCGGCCGCAGTTTTATTGGGGGTTGTTTAAACGAACTCCGAGTTCACCGCGGGCGCGGAATTTGTATTTTAGTGTCTGCCGGCGGCTGGGAGTTGTCTACAAAAACGGTGGAAATCTTTGTGGAAAAGCTCGATTCTTCGCATCTTTTCTTACGTATTGGATTTGGAAATAATTTAAAAACGACTTAGACTATAATCACGCTCATTACGTGTGTGCAAATTTACACTGGGGCAGGCATGCGCGACCTGTGTATGGAAAATTTTTCTGTGGTTGTGGCAAACGTCCAGACGAAACAAAGGAATGGGTCACAGCAAGTAGGTTTTTGCTCCCATGATGGTCGGCATACATTGTATTTGGCTTAAGGCAAGGTTTGAACTTCGCCACATGCCAGGCCACCAGTAGTGCCGTTGGGTAAACTATTGGATTTGTGGACAGAAGAAGCTGACGGTACAATAAGCTGGCCACTTCTTTTAGGTCCTCGCGCAAATTAGACACACTGGGATAACCTTGTAGGTACCAGACTTGTCTTGGAAACATTAGAAATATAGTGAACTACAGGCAAGCCATCCTGGATAGGCCGTTTAAGGTCGTCATTGTAGTTGGGATAATCTTGGGTCCATCAAGGGTTCACAATGGTTCATCGCTGCCATTCAAACAGGTAATAAGAAGCACTTTGATATGAGTTTAAATGCCTCCCGAAATAACAGACAGTCAAAAGTTTTCACAATTCCTAACTGCTTCAACGAGACGACGCTCCCCATTTTCAAAAACGACAATCGATAGTTAGGAGATAAAAGGCATGCGGTCGTTGGAACTGGTGTGGATGTGGGTGAGCATGAGGGACGTGCTTTGGACAAGATATGCGCAACTAAGATACCTCGGAACACACAGAGACATAAAATCAGAGATATCTGGTGGTGTTGCGTGTTTTTTTTGCGATCGGCTGTTACAGCCCGAAGAGAAGCGTGGAGGCTTGCGTAACCAGTTTCGTCTGAGGCGTCATATCACGTGTATTTGGCGAGTCTCTGTTAGCATCTTTTGCCCTTCAATCAATGGCGATAACGACGCTGTCCTTTGGTGTGCACGTTGTACCCACAGTGTCACCCTACCATAATGATGTTACTCCAGCAATTTGGTGACCTACCGCCATGCATGATCACAAGATTACAATCAGAAAAACGTGAATTTGTTCGTAGCTGCGCGCATTGAAACAAGTGGCTGATAGTGCACGTTCAAGAAAATGAAGGGTATATTTGCGGGTGGGATATCAAACCGGGTATAGCAGTGCAAGACATCGTTGCACTGAAATAATTCGGGTTCTGGACAGCCCCGTAACGGACGTCAGTTCTGAGTTATTTGGGCTTGGATGTACAATTATGTGGGGAGGCCGGTATTTTTGGTTGGCCGAGGAAATCCTCAGAAGTGGAACAATGCTTATATAAGGTCGCAGGTATTTTTCCGACCCCATTGGAGAGATGATGTGGTGCTGCGTTTTACACACATCCGAAATAGTATTAGTTTTGATTGTAGTGTGACAGATGAGGTCAACGCACGAACCTGCAATGCTCGGGTTGTGTTTGCTAGTTTGGTTCAACCATGGATTTAATGCGCGATATCCGTGAATATCAAGTAACGTGTGTGTCAGGTTAAGTACGAGCTGTTTTGTTGTATGGCTGTGAGACCTGGCCCGTTTGAGAAGCGGAAGCAAGGCGTTTTCAGGCGTTTTACAACGGCTGTCTCAAAACCATAACTTGTGTGGGTCGGTGTCGGCAATTCGTGAGGTGGCAGTTAGCGATTTTTCGGCCGTGCACCGGGGATTTCTACTGGAAAATGTGACTTTACAGTCTTTTACAGTCTACAGCTAAATCATTATCACTATCTGAGAGAGTTGGGTCGTTTCAGGCCTGGCTATCTTACTAGCTCATTTATTCGGATATAGTCGACATGAATTCGGAAGCGAAGATGGGTTGCAATACTTCGATATGAACAGTGGGTTGGATGAAGCCCCGGAAGGTACCCCTTGTGGGTTAGATGACTACTGTGGTTGAGCATGTGATGACTACGAGTGTTGAAGGGTGAGAACTAGCTGTCGATTTTATTAAGTTGCATCGCATTGTCGTCAGAGAGCATAAATCGAATGAACTTGAGATTTATCGCTCTAAACGAGCGGATATGAGATCAAGCAGCTGCTCACACATTAGATCTTCGCTACTGCTGCATCCATGGGTGGACGTTTAAGGACGCGTGTGGCCCTGGGATCCTAAGGCTCAAGTCTTCACCACTCGGTTTTACGACTGACAAGTATACACCCCTCTTTGCTTCAACTTCGCTGCGCCTAATAATGCATATGGTCGCCGAAACACGCCATCGAATCACCGATGTACATACGGCTCCCTCATTATCGCCTGCGGGATTAACTGGGCAAGTAGTGAGTTTGCCTTTATAACAGTAATTCTCCAGATTCAGCGCGGACACCTACCGGGAGATCTGGACAAAAGGGTTTGTTAAGCAACTGGTGAGCTAGTCACTGCAACCTTGTTTAATTATTTCTTTT
>NW_008751930.1:691153-694610 GCF_000715545.1 Opisthorchis viverrini
GTACCCGTCGAATTCTGGAAGCTTCTCAGCCAACTCAACTCGATAATGTATACCTACAGAGATGCCTTGCAGGCGATGAATTGAATACACTTGCGTCAGCCGGGATGTTCCCGAGGAAAAACAAATGGATAAACGCACCCACACAATGCTGTGATCGGAATCGAGTGATGTACCCTGAAATACACGACAATCTATTGTAGAAGCTCTCCACTGGTAGCTGATTTCCACGGCCCGACTGAATCCCCGGCTGGTTTGCACTTACTGGCTTCCAGTTCACACACTGAGCCCTTCTCCTGACTAGAGGTAAATGATTCTCAGAAGAAGTTGCTCCCATTACCTGTGCGGTGGCCGCCAAGACACGCTTCCTCAAGTCTTAGTCGGCTCACCTGGGCGTATATATCACNCACTTGCTATAATCACAATATCTACTTTTTACTGACCCATACAGTTGTGGTGTATCTTGATGGAAGCTATCTTTCTCAGCTTCATAGCCGTCATCTGTTGGTAGGTATGCTGACACAACAGTCAAACACTGCCTGTCACTTCGGATCCACTGATCTCGGTTGAACCAGTCAACAGCACAAAGGCGTCTGTTGGCTGGAACGTAGTCCAGTAAAGCGCACTCAGCCCTGTAGTTAAGCACAATTCCTACACCATAAGTGCCACGAGCCATTGCTTCAGTGTCATGGGACACCCGAAGAGTAGAGTGCAGGGAATTGGGACTCGTTCCGACCAGTTTGAGATGTGTGACCCGGGGTCTCGTACACGTTCTGCGGACAACATACATAAACCCAAATAGAGAGCAAGAGCTGACTTGTTCAGTTTGACAGAGAACACGCCCGTTGAAAGCCGCAATGTGGGACAGATCGTATAAACGCAATGAGGGTTCGTTTTGATCTGTTTTATTGGCCCAAAAGACAGTGTTTTAATGTAAGGTTTCGCTCGGGGAGCTATCCTCTAGCTTCTGACTTAGTCTGAACCCGGGAGCAGTAGGGTTTATTTGGAGAACTCCGGTACCGGAGTAAATGACTCAACGGTCTGACTCGCTTGGTTGCAGGAGGTGGCCCGAGGACGCGGGCAGTAAGACCCAACTGTCTGAGCACAAAAGTTTTTTTTCAAGCAGCAGCAGATTCTTTGGTATTAAAATTATTTCCACCATATCAAATAATACACCGGCCGTCACGGTCAACTGTTGGGCGGTCGGAGTGGGCGGATTTTAGGGCCGAATTTTCCAACCAGTCCTTTCTCGGGTGAAAACAGCATCATTGATTCGATATGCATGGACATGCTGGTCGCCTGGGGGAAGCTTCCTACAGCCTCCACACTCCTATTGCTGAAGACAGTGCGACCTCACCTCCAGACCGCCACGTAATACGATTACTCGGTGTTCATTGAACTGCTGACCATCGGCCATCTTGGCATCACCTGTAACGTAACACTTGATTGAACATTTCTGTTATCCGCCATGGCTGACCGATTCATTCTTTCCAATACGAACAGGGCGAGATGGACATAGTGGTTANGCGAATTTACTGACCGGAAGGTCCGTGGTTCGAATCCGACCTCTGCCTCTCGACTTCCCCTGTCTAGGCTTGGGCGACCTGGCAGTATCCCGGCCCTCGGGCTTCCTTCGTGTGGCATGGCAGTTAGGCACCGAAAGGGTACTACAACTGAACGATTCTCATTTTTTCTAAACCGAGCTTGATTGTGTTTGCCGTTTTTTAGGTAGTTTTTGTGTCACGGAAAATATTACTTACTTTTCGACACCGAGATGCGAGCCAATAGATGTACTCACCAAGTTCGGTTTCATATGCACACTACTACCATTCGAATGGTATTGGGCATGCTTCTCGTAACTTCTACAAACGGGTGGTCCCCAAAAGAGCCAATTCTAAAATTAGGTTTTGCCAAACTTATGTTTTCTCGTCTTTTTATCCTTCAACAACAACAACAACCGCAACAACTATGTTGCGGTTTTGGGATCAGAGCTCAATAAGGAAAACAGGCCGAAGTTGCTCGTAGGCCGAGATGGTTGAGGCATCTGGTAGAGCTGACGTCGGCGTGGTACAACTTACCACAAAGGCAGACCTACCAACTTCCACGCATTGAAGGCTGTGAATGGCACACCAATATACACGGTCGGTCAGTGGCTGCTGGACGTCAACCCAGGATGTCGTCACAAGTTCCTTTGGATCTGCCATCTCCAAAATCCCGTTTACAATGTTGGACATCGGATTACTCTGGCACTTCGACCCACTCGTTACAGCCTTTTGACCTCATCACTCCCCTCGGAGTATGTGACAGTCGTTGCGTCAACAGCCTAGTGTTTTCCATACCATATGGCAGTTCAAGAGATACGCGACCTAATAAAACCCACGGGTGAATTTTCGAGGCTGATTGCAACGGTCGACTCTTTTAAATGTAAGAACGGAACAGTGGGACGCACCAGCATTTACAGTTATCAGTCATTGAAACCAACTTCCGAAATAAGTCGTCTCAGCCTCTTTGGTAGATCACTTTAAGCATCCCCTGTGTTCCTTTTATAATACTGTATATCTGGATCACTTCTGGCGGCCCTGAAAGGCAGCTGGGAGGCAACTCTTCTTACTGATACACTTTTGTGACTAGCATAGCTCTGAGTCCCTTCCGCCCTGACTGGCTTTCTTCGTGGGCCCATTTTTCACCTTCCTTGCAGTGTATATTGCGGTTTGCACATTTTCATCCTCCGGGTAGGTTACCGATAAAGTATACCCTAGCTGGCCCACTGGGAGTCCACTCAGTATCGGCACAACCGCGGATACCTCAGAGTCGTACCGTAGTGTATTTGGCTGTCTCAATGTTGTAGAGACTGGACATTACAGTGGTGTGACAGTTTGTGCGCCTCCGTCTCCCATTTAGCTACACTGGGTAGTGTCCGTGCGACACCCACAGTCTCATATCAGGTTGGTCATTGGTTAGATGTCTGGCCAACACAGTCCCTTAGCCCTCCAGGTTGAGGGTTAGAACATGTGGCGACTTGTTCCATACAAGTGGTAATGTACTTGCATTCCCCGACAGACACCACTGCATTGCGCTCAGGCTCTTGAGCCAAAGGCCTCACCCGGGGACCCTAGTCATCCTTCTACCTCAGTCTGGGCACCCTGACACTATCCCAACCTACGTACAACCATGATAATACTCTCTTGCCCCATCAGCCGTCGCGTGGTGTCACCAGCCAGATCGCCCTGCTTGCTGCATACAGCAGGGGGTAAGCGAAAACGCCTCCCTTCTTACAATATCACATTTTCCCTCTTGCACTCTACCTTATCCAAATTTGAATGCCCCTTTCGCAGATCCTAGTACTAGGATTGGCCGTTTCGCTCGCCGTGCATCAAACTCAGCTACAGTTTCCCGACCTAAAGCTGTCACCTTGTGATGATCGGGCTTTTGTGCTGCAGTGATCCTGCGGGCTATACTG
>NW_008751931.1:0-7564 GCF_000715545.1 Opisthorchis viverrini
AAACTTCGGCAGCTACAACCACTGTACGAGTGCGCCGTTATTACAGCTGACAATGATGATTACCCGAACTTAGACAAGAGCAAGCGGATCATGGCATTTCCAGTCAGTAAGTCCACGCCTTAACCACTGAATTATCTCCAGCCTAGTAGTGTTGTGCGGACACCCTCCTCCCAGTGTGGCTATGGTTCTCAGAAGCGTTCAAATCGTCACGCCTCTTTTTCGCTTGTCGTCGTGGTTGTATGACGGTTAAGCTCGTATTGCTGTCAATGATGGAGATTCCAAATGAATTGAAATACTCCTGGTTTTCAAATATGGCAGCAATTTATGGTGCCGTACTGTGGTGCATGCCCAGTAGAGTTCAGTGGAGGAAATCTCTTTGCACGGAGACAACTGACAAGATTGCTGTTCATCGAAATGTTACCCCGCCTGCTGCCACCACTGCCCAACTCATGCCTATCCTGGAGATCCGAACTTCTACCACCCACTAGTTCAACTAAGTGCCTATTATCCGCAAAGCCTTACAGGCCTGCTGGTATGGATAATATTCCTTCCATTTAGACCCACCTTTGTACTATGGAACTCGCTCCAATCAAACCTCACCCTTTCCATCTTTCTCCTCTGGTGGAATTTTGTCTGTTTGAAAGAGCTTTCATGCGCTTATTGTTTCTGAGCAAGGCTTTATCATCTGACCCGAACTGCCGCACAACCTATGACCTCCTACCTGGCCAGTCTTGAAATTAACCTTGAACAAGCGTTTCTTCAGTTCTCTGGAGAACAACCCACTCCCAGAAGGATACAAGCATTGGGCTAGGCGCCTTTGCCCTACTGATAACTTACTGGCGACAATTCGCATTGACTTATTTTTGGTTCTCCGAACAGTTACATTCAAACCCACCAAATCCACGAGTTCCTCACCCACTCTTGCGTTAGTCCACAACCTCCCACCCCAAACTACTTCTAAGTTGACTTCTCGATCAACCGGCTGCCTGTACTTTGGTTTATCGTCTTTCGAACAGCCTGTTAGTCCGTGCATGTGAGATTGACTAGGAAACGGGCCTTCGGACGACTCCCCCTCTTTCGATCATTGTGAGTGTTAGGCGGAACTTCACACGGATCCCTCCCTACCGTTCGCACTCAGTTGCTGCTACGACCGAGAAGCCCATCCCACGTAAGATTGGTCAAGAATTCGGAACGATTGCCGTTCCGGTATCAAGCCGAGATCTGAGTGGTCGAGTCTGGGACCCAACAGCCAATTATGACCCAGTATTGGTCGAATGCCGGTCGCCAATGGCGCATCCAGAACGCGTCAGAATTTCCAGAAAGTTATTGCCGCCTACGCTATATAAATGAAGTGTTGTACAAGTGTTCGTGACTTCGTTTTAGGCGTTAATACACCTTGTGCACCTTTGGTGGTTGTTTTGACGTGAGCGCTAGCTTGAGAGGTTCAGGCTGAGAACTAAGAAAAATACCGTTACTACAGTAAGTATTCCTCCTCCCAAGTTGTAATGTATAGGTTTTCGTTGCGTTCCACTGTGGAATACTACTGTCATAATTGGGAATGCGCTTCGAAACATTTTCACCCCAAACAGTATCCGAGGAAAATTGTACGTCGAGCTGACTCCCATTCCATGACTGATGAACTGTAAGCCATTTTATCGCTACTACGAATGAACTTGCCTGTTCCGTCCCACTAACATAATCGTTCAGTCACCCAGCTCCGTTATGCTCCATCATTAATTTTGTCAGATCTCAAACTTCAGTTACAGGAAGCAACTATTTTACTTCGGACTGTTCCCAAGAATAGACCGATACAAATCTACCCCTCAAGATAGCTGTCAAGGTGCAAACTTAATGAATGGAAGATCGAGCTCAACCTCCACATTCATCGTTTAAATTTCTCCGATCGTCATAATCCTCAAACTTTCAAGACCATAAATCATGGCAACAGAGGCTTTAGTGCACGCGTAGGTGGGGCTTTTCTACGATCGCATCAAAATAAAAACTGGCCGATAGAAGCGGTTCAGTTTTCAGGTGTAATGCACGTCCAAAAAGTCGGGTGGAGAAAATATGCGAACGCTTTGCTGGAATGCGATTGAATCATATCTTTGTTCAATAAGTTTCAACGTCTGGCTTCATGTAAAGCCAACATTTACTTAATCTAATTTGTGGGTCCTGGACCTTTCCAGTGAATGCCACCGTAGTATTCATAAACTCGAGACCGTCGACGAAACTATGGATAGCCTCAGCCGTAATTTTCGAGTAAAATAACATTCCAGAAGGGACTACTGTGGTGGAAAGTGTTGAGCCCACCTCAAAAACCTCTCCCCACGAACGAATAACACTGCGCGTGACAAGTACGTTGTTGTGCATTCTCTTGTTGGAGCAGCTCCCTGGACTATTACTGTATAACAAGTCAATTACAACATGCACTGCTAAAGTTGTATTAGCTTTACTCTTCGCACAACGTATACCCGAAAGGGGACCGGCAGTGCACGGCGGGATGTAGTGTAAGACTCGTGTGGGGGAAAGACGTTAGAATGAAAATGTCTGCTATGTGCACCAGTTACTTCAGCTCAGACTGTCAAGTATGCTGATTGAAGCCGTTAGTTTCGTTCGCCAAAGATGGAATGGATGAGGAAATATCGACGGATAAGCATAGGTCGCCTTAAATCGGATGGGGACCGACAATCCAAAAATTACGACTAGAGTCCGTCCCGCTCTCTGCTGTCTCAACTGAAACAATCTGGCTTCGTTATTGATCCAATTAGGCTAGCAAATGGGCCTAGCAAGAGAAAAGATGAGTGAACGCGAGAAAGCCGTTCATGGTTTAGTTAGATCTACTATTCTAATCCCGTAGAGATGGAGAAAACATGGAGTAAGCCTGAATCTGCTTCGGTTTTGATTTGGGGTTCGAACAGGAAGAATACGTGGCATTCATTTATACAATGGACTATAGGTGGTAAAAACTGTAGTGAAGTTAGAGATGACTCATTGACATGGGAAGGTTCGCTGCCGGATAATCCCACTAGATGAACCTTTTCAGGCAAACAGGTCGAAGGACTGAACTCAACGGTACACCAAATCTTAGTGGCTGCCCTCGATGTGGGGTAAAAATCCTTCGTTCTAAGATTCATTGGTGAGAGCAACCGTAACTGCTAAGTGTCGGTGGTAGTGCCGTGTACGATACTCCATCTATCTGATTACCCTCCCCAATACAATGGGATTTGTTTGTCCTTTTTCTAGGGGAGTAAAGCAGAAAAGCAAGATCTTCGGGTGAGACAAGATCGCCATCCTCGAGTACAAACCACACTTACGGCAATTCCGATTGACAAGCAAGCTAGTAGTCTCAGTACGGTGCACTTCAGACTGTTGGCAAACCAAAGGTGCTGCACCGTCCGCAACTAACCTTTCCTGGAGATAATTTCCTGCTAAATCTACCGCACTTGGCATAAAAGTGGCACCGGACCATCAGGAAGTGAATACATTGAAGCAAAACACGTGTTCAACAGTGTCAAAATTTATTGTGGAAATATAGCAAAAAACAGATAAACGAATAAATGCAATCTTGGCCTGAGAATCTTCAATGGGCTTCCTACGCGATCTCGACGATAGGATTATCCTACAGTGGAATGAGTTGTGGGAGGAAATTGGGTGCAAGTTACCTGTGTACCATTGGTAAGCGTGGTTTGAGAAGTTCCATTCAAATGTTCCACATCACCGTTGGTATCAGGATTGTCGGTAGTAATCCTCGCTTTCTTCAGTTTCTGGGTTTCGTTGGGTATCGGAGTAATCTCCGACACGGTTGGCTCTGCGGCTGTCTCATCTGATACAGCTCGCTTCTTCCTGACTAGGTGTGAAATATCATCCACCACTTGAACGTTTGTGTCCGACTCCGTGCTTTTAGCAGCTGATGTCGAACTGCTCGACGTGATACCTGGCTGAGTGGCCGCAAGGTCTTCGTTGACTTCTGCATGCCGACGCTGAACATCACATACGAGAGACTCAACTTCCTTCAAGGAATTGCGTAAAGCTTCTAGTTCTACCACCTGGTCATCAAGCTTTTCCATTTCAGTTATCTTGGTTCTGATATTATTCGCATGTTGTTGCAGACAGGATACTGCATTTCGGAAACAAGTGCTCGCAACATCCAATGCCCCTGCAATTGCATGGGTGGTACCAAGCTGGTAATGAACTTCAGCAATATCGCGATGGTCATCGTTTAAGACTGCACTGCGGATGGTGAGGCAATCCTGCAATACAGTACATAAAAAGAAGAAACGTCACAATTATGGTGAGTCTACGTCAATGGTTTTATGCAAATTACAAGTAAGTTAAAAGTCTCCTGATTTGACGCTTTGATTTACAAAAGAGGGTAAGTCATTCAAATAAAAGCCCCAGTTAATGGTGATCGACAGGAAGACATGTTGCATACCAAGGGACACGTTGCTCATAGAGGAACTAGGAGGCCTGCGGGAGAATCCGAGTTACTACCTACATGAGTCGATAAGACGTGAGAAGTATTGAACATGTAGGGTGGAACGGAACAGAATGGTAAGAGGACTGGATTCAGACCATCCGCAACCACAGCCTCTAGATAACTTTACCAGTACATAGGGCATTTGTCAAGCCGTCTTAGATGCGACGCTCAGGTTGTGGCACCTAGGTGTGGGTAGGCAGCGTTCACCGTCTACTCAATAGACAGCTGTCCCGTAACACAATAAGCAGAAGCAACAAGCACGGTCTCAGTAGGACAGATATTTGTACCGGAAAAGTATTCCAGGATATCCAAAACATGCATGAAAACTATTCCGGTTTGAGATTTCTTGACTATCTCCAAGACCAACATATCCTAGCACACCAGAACCCGCAGACGATGTGCGAACCTTAGTTATCATGAGTATAGAAGCAGTCGATATCCACTCAAAAGACCATGGAACTGCAATAATTCAGTAGCAATCAACCAATCAATTTATCGGCTATAAAACATGTACCATATGCACATTGGCCACAGATACTACAGCTTTGATCACCGGAAAGTGGGAGGTGGGACATACAGTCAAGCCTTGGAAGCGACGGCACGTTTGTTTAGTTTCAGTAACGGGGTAGCTACACGTCAAAGGCGATAGCTTTGATGCATAAGAGCCATTGACTGCGCGAAAGGACCATTTCTGCCAGTCGTTAACCATTGGTGAGTTGAGTCCAAGGATCCCTATCAAGGGAGGCGGTAGTTATCGACCCCACAGTTTACTGGTTAGTGTTTTCATACTTCATTACCAGGTCATACACTGTCCACTCCAACGAGCGTTTCGGAGACACTGATGGTCAAGGATCGACAGCTATTGTGTGCCATCTGTACGCAGAGACCATGTTTCTGATCCACAAAGCACTATATAACGTAATGTATAAAAATGACCAAACGTTGGCGCCATAGGTGTTCGAGGCTGGTAAACGCTGCCCTGACTACCAATTCGAGAAACAATATCGTCTCGACTGTCCAGGTAAATAGATTTGTCTACCACGTCCGCAAGCGTGAGGTTCGGGTTGGATCTCACCTAGTTTTGAAGCAGGTGTAAAGCACATACCATACCATGCAAGAGAATAATAAGAGTTACCTAAAATTATTTCAAAAAGGAATAGTGTCCGTACCCTGAATGTCAGTGGGCGAACGTCTCGGGAGCATTTCGATGCCCGAGGTTTGAGAGGAAAGCAGAGGAATTTGAGCAGCACATCAATAACAAAGTTGGAGAGGAAAGGTGAGAGAGGGCAGTCTTCTTCTACATCACTGGACATGGCGAACTCAAGAGAAAACTTATTGCATACCCGTGCGCGACGAAAGGAGCTCGCGAACAGTGTTGGCCAGAAACAGACGTTCAAAAGCAATGAATTAGTTCCTTTCCATTATCCGTACGCTAGGCATCATCTCCAAATCTACCAGCAAATTGTACTTCTTCCGGTCTGTCATCCAAATTTGGCATTCGCATCATCAACCACGATGAACGCATCCGCTGTTACTGACTGGGAACACTGCGTCAGGTGATAGAACAACGCATCCAATCAGGGACGGAACCCAGCTTGGTTTTCACGAATGTGTCTCCGTGTCCAGTCAACATTTAAAGAACAAGACCACAGAGCACCTTCGATGCCACAGCTACCAGGCTGACGCCATGATGGTTTTCACACAGCGTCCGCGTACCCTTTTTCAAAATAAGAATGCTAATAGGCCCCATTCTGTGGACAGTCTTCACTTTATATCGCACCAGTTAGCTTCCTCAGATGAGCCAGCAGAGATCCTCCGCCTTCCTTAACGAGGGCCGGATACAGACCGCCCAGTTTTAGCGCCTTATCACGATGGAGTACAGCTGTTTCGTCCTTTGTTTTTTCTACAGACGTGCGATGAAGGTCCGTATTTCATTCCCTGAATGGACTATCTCCACGGGCTGTTGCGAAGGGCCAGCTAAACTGTTCTTCGAAGTGTCCGGCCCATCTTTTAAGTTGACGTTTCTGCAAATGGATTAATGAGCCGCCTTTTCCACTCATCGTCTTCACGACGACTGCATTCCTAGAGCAAGTCGATCGTATCAGCTGATATAGGGCACATTTTGCCATGCTTCGTCTACGTGCTCGCTACCAGTACAGTATTAGTTTGCCGTAGATAACAGCTGAGATAGCTGAGATCGATAATGCTGAGTTATGTATTTCTTCAAAGATGATAGATTGACATACTTCTTGCCGAAATGCGAGGGCCAGAGGTGAAACAAACTGTCAGGCGTGTACGCACCATAGCGTGATCAGAATCAAGTTGTGCCCCCGAAGAAACGGCAGTCTTGAGTTGTAGCTCTCAATCGGTGATCCAACCGGGCCCACGGTTATTTCCAGTTGCTGGCTGCCAGGTTACCCGTTTATGCCGAAAGTTTATACTGGTGAGAAACAGTTCATGATCAGCACACAACTGGAAGAATCGCGCTTCGTTATCTCGAGTCCTAGTCGATCACCCGAATGTGATTCCAGGGTGCCCCGACCTAAAGCTGCCACCTTGACGTTATGCCGAATATACTGGTGAGAAACAGTTCATGATCAGCACACAACTGGAAGAATCGCGCTTCGTTATCTCGAGTCCTAGTCGATCACCCACCCGTGATTCCAGGGTGCCCCGACCTAAAGCTGCCACCTTGACGTGGTGGTCGTGCTTGAGTGCCGCAATGGTCCCGCGGGCTACACTGGCTGGAACTTCGTTCCACAAGGCACAACCATGCCAGGAAGGCCAAAGGGGAGCAGCCAGACCAAGAACAGCGAGACCCCGTACTACGAGAAATCGTGGTACGGGGCGGTCTGGGGGTAAAGTCGTACTGTCCTCTGCGACAGGAGTGTGAAGGCAGTAAGGTGTTTCCCCCAGGCGACCAGCATGTCCATATTATGGAAGCAGCGATGCTGCTTTCCCCCGAGGAAGGACGGGTTAGAAAAGGCCGGCCCCAAAAACCGCACACTCCGATCGCCCAACGGTTGACCGTGACCGCCGGCGCATTATCCAATACGGTCGAAATACTTTTAAAGCCAAAGAGCCCGG
>NW_008751931.1:10562-12539 GCF_000715545.1 Opisthorchis viverrini
CCCCCCCCCCCCCCAAAAAAAAAAAAAACATCGGTGAACGAAAATTCGGCAGCTACAACCACTGCACGAGTACGCGGTTATCTCAGCTGGCAATGATGATGATGATGATGATTCCAGGGTGCACAGACGACCGACTTGTGCATTCATAACGCCCGCAAGGATTACGACGCCAGTGATTATTGCTTGATGAATGCGCCTGGATAAATCTCGATGGAAAGTATGCTTCTCAGAACTCTAGTCAGATGGGGCATGAGCAGACACCACAAACAGGCACTGACTACTGCATTGTGCCCAGGCATTGAGCTTGACTGTGCCGGATAACCGGACGGTACAAAGACGACTCTTCATCGGGAGCCAATCCAGCGAAGCGCGTTCAGCTCCGGGACTGAGCATGACTTCTACGCCATATATCCCACGAGTGTTCGCTTCTGGATCATCGGGTACAGGGAGCGTGAAATGTGAGAGACCTGAGTTAGCCTCTGGCGTTTTGAGATGCATATCTACGCTTGGGTCTTGTATGCGTGTTTCAGAGAAACAGCATCTCATACTACCTACGGTCGCTGTTCCATGTTGGCCTTCCTGGTAAGGTTGTACCTATAGGAACTGCGTATAGAACAGCCGAAATAGCCCACAATATCATTGCATCAATGAACCTGATCACCGCGTCGTTTTGTTTGCAGTAGCTTGTGTCAAACTGCTGGAGCACTAGATAAAAGTATGCAGTGAGCATACCCGAAAGGCTGCTATAACAGCATCTCATACTATGGGGAGTCGCTGTTCCATGTTGGCCTTCCTGGTAAGGTTGTACCTATAGGAACTGCGTATAGAACAGCCGAAATAGCCCACAATATCATTGCATCAATGAACCTGATCACCGCGTCGTTTTGTTTGCAGTAGCTTGTGTCAAACTGCTGGAGCACTAGATAAAAGTATGCAGTGAGCATACCCGAAAGGCTGCTATGTAATAAAAATAGCAATATGGTCGTTCAGCCGTAACACCCGTTCGGTGCAAAGCTGCCATGCCAAAGGAGGCACGAGGGCTTATATACTGCCAGGTTGCCCAAGTCTGGAAAGGGAAGGTTGAGACGCAAAGGTCAGGTCCGAAACACTGACTTTCTAGTCAGTAGATTCGCGCTCTAAGCACTGAGTCACCTCGTGCCCGAGGCACGAGTATATACTGCCAGGTTGCCCAAGTCTGGAAAGGGAAGGTTGAGACGCAAAGGTCAGGTCCGAAACACTGACTTTCTAGTCAGTAGATTCGCGCTCTAAGCACTGAGTCACCTCGTGCCCTGGCTGCTAAGTAACTGGGACTTGCCAACCCGCGGAGTCATACTCGTAAGAACTGAGAAGCAACACACCTGGATTACAGGATATGTCAATGCATGTCAATTAATCATTGGATCCGTTCGCTCCAATTTGTTGCTTCCTTCTGCACTGCCTGCACGATTTACGTCTTGTAGCTGAAGACAGTGAAAAGAGTTAACTCCCCGCGATCTCGAAAAAGCCGACGTCAAAGGTCTGTCAGAAGCCTCTTCAAGTGAGAATGACTAGCGCCAAGAGGATTCCAGCCTCCCTTCTCGCGCAACAGTCCACAAAAATGTCTATGAAAAGGGCGTGGTCTGCTTGCCCTGATAGAAGAGCATCTATAAAGTTGCTAACTTCCAGTGAATAGTGGGGAGAGAATTCTTGAGGAGCTTGGAGAAAATTCGATTAGTTATGGTAAACAACCTATTGTGGTAACCACAGGGGGATCAGCTTGACCCCGGTTGTAACGAGACTGTTGGCGTCAATTGTGCTTCGTCGCCTTACGGTGGCTCGTGAGATGCTGACTCGAGAGCAGCAAGCGGGATTCCGGCCTGGTAGGGGTTGTGTTGACCAAATCTTCACACTGCGTCAGGTACTAGAACAACGCCATACGTATAAGCGACCCACAATTCTAGTATCCCTGGATTTCCGAGGCGCATTCGACTCGATTGA
>NW_008751931.1:13268-26379 GCF_000715545.1 Opisthorchis viverrini
CCCGATTCGGAGTGGCGTAAACAGAGAGGTGGCCAACCCATGACCTGGCAGAGGAGTATGAAGGAGATGACGAAACGCTTGGGTGCTGTCGGTGCTACTCGCCTTCCAGGATGTGGACCGCGTGATCCTCACTGTGCCTTGTTGGAGACACTACAAGATATGGCTGGCACCCGATGTCAGTGGCGTTCTTGTTGTCAGTTTCTGTCCAGATTGCCTGAGTGAATGTCTGGAGGTGTAGGCACCTCGGAATGATTGTGTTAAGCTAGCACTAAGTCCCTCCCCCATCCACCTTTATTCTTTTCTTTACAATAAGGCTTTCAAATAAGTCATGGTTGTACGGCAGTGAAGCATTGGTGTTGAGCACTGATGTCATGCTGTCGTTGATGATGATGATGAAACAACCTATTAGTTCCCGTACCGGTTAGTGGACACAGGTGAATCCGTACTCACTTAACGCCTATCAAGCTTTCCACTCCATATGTTTGTACCCCAAGACCTATGACAGCGTGTTTGCCTATTCAACATACATGGAACCTACGATACTGTTAGGTGAAAACAGTCCTAACTCGTCCCAAGCGGGCATGAACGTTGCAGATAGCAAGTGTTGTCGTGATGAACATTATTCAAACAGTCGAAATCAAGACCACTGATGTGAAAAACTTTCGATTAACTTTTCATGTGGTTGTGAATACTGTCCATAAATGCCGTACGGTCTTACGTCTTACGACGATGTGGCTTCCCCACCGATCAAGCCTAAGGATATGACGAAACTAAGAGATCGACCAAATTCGAGAACGGGGGCTAGCAGCTAGACTACTCTTCACGGCGGCTAAAAGTTAGTAGCTGCACACGGACAGGATAAGGTATCAGCGTGTTCAATCGCCGGGTCACCATTTTCAACAGCAGCTGAAATGAACCTGGGTGAACTGGGTGCAGTACTTCAGGATCCACCGAGTCAGTGTCTTCAAATAAATGACAAGTTATTAGAAATGTCATAAAGCACCAGTATTGTTTACAACAGGCCTGCTAACATAACGCACTGTTTTACGTCCACGTTGTCCCCAAAACGGACTAATCCATAAACTGTCCGTATTTAGTAGTACACTGTAATTAGCTAGGTTTTATATATGAACAGTGATGTCCCCAACATTACTGGTGGACGAAGTTATGAAGGAGAATAAGGAAACTGTGAAACTCTTGCACATGTCTAACGAAATACTCGTCTCCACAGGATTCCAAAACAGGATTGTAGGACCCATCTCCTAGACGCTGTTGAGTTTACACGCACGACGACCTGCAGCCGGTAAACGAGTCATTTTTTCCGGGTACTCTAGGTGGGGCACGTAGGCCGAATGTCATTCCCGGTGGGTCGAATTTTATAAGGCCTCCAGTGGCTGTCCACATTCAGTGATTCTATGTTCTATTACGGTCCTGAATATAGGCTGCAAGAGGAAACTCGGACATAAACCCAAACGAACCCGAAACAACCTGCACATTCTGTAGTGCACCAAATAGGTGTTGCATGTAAAAACGTCATAAAATGAAGATGTCAAATGAGACGTCAAAATTACCTGGAGATCCGACAGAGCTTGGACATAGTCTTCCTTTTCCCGGCTGATTTCAGCTAACTTTTCGAGGCAGTCAGCCACTTTGAGTCTACTTTCGGTGTCAGTCCTCCGAGAGTATATCGTCTTTGACACCTCTAATACTTCCCACGCCAACTGGAGATTACTGATGTCTTCTTGCGTATCCGCATCAACTTCGTCTTCTGCCGTCTCGGCCTGTTCCTCATTGTTGGACGCAGACTCCACTTCCTCTTCGACGTCCCCATCAGAGGACGCTTTTTCTTCGGCTTCATCTTCCGGTGCACATTCAGCTCCCTCTTCGGTAGGAGCATCTCCGTTTACATTGTCAGCAGCTTCATCAACCTGGAACTAGGTCAGAGGAAAATCGGCAACATACGGATGGCTCACACATCGCATCCAGGACTTGGTTCGAGAGTTCTTCTTGCTCTTCAGCTACAGCAAATTTACCAGTGTCTAACCATACTTACCTGTCATTTGCGGACCAGTTTCAACAAGATCGTCAGATTCAGAAGCACTGTCTTCCTCCGGAACTAAAACTTTCAGTTGGGTGAATCCGCATCATACCTCCAACCAAAGCATTTCCTATTACTGTGCTTTCCATGCGAGCTAACTCCAGTAGGGCGGAACCGTATAGAAAGTTGGGTTCCGCCAGCCTGTCATCCAAGTCACCATGCTCGGTGGCGCTAAACAAGAATAACCGAAAGGCCCAGCCCTTACATAAGTTCGCAGGCTTTCTGAAACGACTCAACTGCTTGTGCGATCTCGCCACAAACGAGATGACGCCTGCCATGTGTTAGGAGCACATCTGCCATTCCGCAGGGTGAAGGGATTCAAAGTGACCTCCGAAAATCAGTTCGAGTTGACCGAAACAAAACGTGCCATAATCAGTGACTGAAACTAAAAAAGATAAGTTCCACGGAAAGGTAATCACATGATGCAGCTGGAGTCAGATTCGTGTGATGTGCAAAATTCTAATGTCCACGAATCGTCACTCCAGCGGTTGCGCTCAGTGTTCGCTCGGATCCATGGATTCACGGATTGATACAAATGTTCGATGCTCTTGCCCAAGATTCCCGGGTCGGTTTCGTTCTTGTCGTTCAGCGGCTGTCGTTCACCTGAAAGGCAAAGATGAAAAAATGATGTATAACGGCTCTTTATGTTCTCAGCGCGGGGCAGTATCTTTGCCAGCGCGAGGACTCGCATGATTAAGTGTCTAATATTGCTTTGAACCGGGTCCTAGAAGGAACGTGGACAACCGTCGGAGGAAGGTTATCACACGCCTGATGAATGTGTGCGCTCCGAGCTTTAAAATTTAATGAACACGTACCCGCACAATGAAACTGAATTTTCGAAAGCTACGACGCGCCCTTGTTGGACTAAAAGGGACGAGACGCTAGGAAAGTACCCCACCAGACTTCTTCCGTCAGAGGTGTGGTGGCTTCGGTGGACAATTAAATTCGGTGAGCTGCAAAAATATGAATGCAGATTGGGATGGTTTTTGGCTTGAGCATGTATGCAACAAAATGCAACATTTTGACGTAAAAACGGTGGACAATAAATTCGGTGAGCTGCAAAAATATGAATGCAGATTGGGATGGTTTTTGGCTTGAGCATGTATGCAACAAAATGCAACATTTTGACGTAAAAACTTTTATTTCACTCGCAAAGGTTTTTCAGCTAGGAGCATTGTGCGGCTAATGCGACCCCAGTCCTTGTGTACAGGTTTGAGCCGCACGTGTTAGGTCGCGGCTGGAGAGGCTCGAGGCGGAAGGTAGGTATGCTCATAATTGTAAACGCACCGGTCTTGGTCCTCCAACTGACCCCTATAAATCAAATTGTAAACACAGATAGAGTGGACGCAATCCAGCCTATCCACTTGGAACTTCCAGTGTACTGGGACCTTAGGAAGAATGTCTTTTAGGAAATATTCGATTGAGGGGCGATCCGAGTGAATTCGCCCAATGGTTCTGGTTTCTGATTAAACAGTATGACCCAGTTTGCATCAAGTTCCCGGCGACAAATCTCATCCTCGCGGAGTGACCTTTAAACGCGGATGTCTGTTCAGAATCTTTGCAATTATCGGATTAGCGACCGGTGCGCCAGCGATGAATTTTTGGACCTAAATGGCTTCACACAAGAAGAGTCAATGAGGACTGCAGCATCACTGATGAAATACGTGTGTCCGGTACCTGGGAATAGGAATCTGCCGATGCATTTCAAGGCTTACCGGCTCGTACTCATGAGGAATCGTGAGGCAATTATGCGGCTATGGAGATGGAGACACCGAGAACGTCCTTTTATCACCACCCATGTAGTGTATTCAAAACAGAGGCCACGACTTACCCGCAAAACAAATCCTTGGTTTGGCAGCATGCCAACCCACTTAATGACCTGCTTCGGTTAACAGGTACTGTTCGCACTCTGACAAGTTGTGAGTTCCAACATTATCCTTCGAAGGAACTTTCTATTAGGAGCCAAGCGGAGACTGCGGGCGACACTATCAATATCCCCTTAGGGTCATCAGTTACCATCCCTTCAAACTTTGTCTTCAACCGCCTTACCAGAATTTGGTTGCCATTTCGTCAACCTTTATCCACAATCACATTCACAGTTCGGTTACTACCTCATCTATGTTTACCTTCAACCACTCACATAATTTGTTTCACGCATGTACAACCACTGTTTCACTTCTGTTTTGATTATGTCATGAACATTCTCCTGATGTGTTGCAAAATAAGGAGTTCTCATAGAATTGAAAAAGCATGAGTATATAGCCCAAAACTTCAGGAGGTCACACCGCAACGATGGATTTTTGATCGTGCTGAACGTTACGAAGTCATCTACGATGTTGTGATGCAGCAGACTGATCACGGACAGAATCTACCGGAAGAAGTCAGTATGCAATTTATTGCAAATTATAGACCAGTAAAAAAGCAGTGGGCATTTTCACACAAACGAAATCGCTTGAAGACATACCAAGATTCGTGGAGTCAAAAGTACCGGTGTTTAGCTTGCGCTCATGCCACACTGGCAAATTCTGCAACCTAATAAACAAATACAGTCCATCAGGTAGCGAATTTTAAACTTGAACAGATCAGAGAATGGATACACACAGTTTGGTGAGCCTTCACCGCTTAAAGGTTATGACCCATACAGAAAAAATAAGTGTTGAAACCGGTCTAGGGATTTTGAGAACTAAGTTCGGTGGTATGCGCCCGAAGCATGACCTCCGATATCTCGATGTTCACGTAAATAGGACTGTAGTATAACAGTGATCGGAGCGGGCTCGCCATTCCGCCTTTGATGTCATCTGTACGACTAGAGATGGGCGGGAAGAAGAAAAGCCAACTTATCGCTGCTCTAAGCTATGTTCAGCGCTAGGACTGCCAACAAACGCTGTTGAAGAATGGGCTACTCTGACCATACTAGAATATGTGAAGAAACCAATGGGTTCCTCAGCCCAACCCGGAGGATGCGGCAGGATGTTGGTCTTCACTGGAAAATTACTTGCTCAGCTTTTGTTTACGATGCACAACCATGGCCTCGTACATGTTTTAAAAGCTATCAGAAGACAATAAAAATCAACATCAAATGTAAATAACCCTGGGCTGTGTCAGTTATCAAGAGACATGGAGGACTTTAGATACGGAAAACCTGGCGAAACGGGCTTAGATGCGTACAAAATGCGATTGCCGCTGTCCAACGAAGAGTTTAGCAGTTTGCTTACCGAGCAATTTTTATTTGATCGGAGGCGCATTATATCTGAATCGGATTAAACCGATCAGACGCCACCTTCGTGCCTAGTCAAGTACGCTTACTATGAGCTTCAAGTACTATGTGACCGGCTTATTACGAACGCAAACACCAGAAACACGCATGCGGGCCAGCCGGGAGAGCTAAAAACAAACTCAATTAAAGGAGGAAAACTAGTCGGCTGCAAAAAGGTTTGCGACTCATACCACGTTGCGCATAAGGCGTGCACATTGCTAACTCGAAGCAGAAGGCACGGTCACTGGTGCTGCCAGCTGGCACGGGCAGCACTACAGTTGCTTTTATTTCACTCGCAAAGGTTTTTCAGCTAGGAGCATTGTGCGGCTAATGCGACCCCAGTCCTTGTGTACAGGTTTGAGCCGCACGTGTTAGGTCGCGGCTGGAGAGGCTCGAGGCGGAAGGTAGGTATGCTCATAATTGTAAACGCACCGGTCTTGGTCCTCCAACTGACCCCTATAAATCAAATTGTAAACACAGATAGAGTGGACGCAATCCAGCCTATCCACTTGGAACTTCCAGTGTACTGGGACCTTAGGAAGAATGTCTTTTAGGAAATATTCGATTGAGGGGCGATCCGAGTGAATTCGCCCAATGGTTCTGGTTTCTGATTAAACAGTATGACCCAGTTTGCATCAAGTTCCCGGCGACAAATCTCATCCTCGCGGAGTGACCTTTAAACGCGGATGTCTGTTCAGAATCTTTGCAATTATCGGATTAGCGACCGGTGCGCCAGCGATGAATTTTTGGACCTAAATGGCTTCACACAAGAAGAGTCAATGAGGACTGCAGCATCACTGATGAAATACGTGTGTCCGGTACCTGGGAATAGGAATCTGCCGATGCATTTCAAGGCTTACCGGCTCGTACTCATGAGGAATCGTGAGGCAATTATGCGGCTATGGAGATGGAGACACCGAGAACGTCCTTTTATCACCACCCATGTAGTGTATTCAAAACAGAGGCCACGACTTACCCGCAAAACAAATCCTTGGTTTGGCAGCATGCCAACCCACTTAATGACCTACAGTTAACAGGTACTGTTCGCACTCTGACAAGTTGTGAGTTCCAACATTATCCTTCGAAGGAACTTTCTATTAGGAGCCAAGCGGAGACTGCGGGCGACACTATCAATATCCCCTTAGGGTCATCAGTTACCATCCCTTCAAACTTTGTCTTCAACCGCCTTACCAGAATTTGGTTGCCATTTCGTCAACCTTTATCCACAATCACATTCACAGTTCGGTTACTACCTCATCTATGTTTACCTTCAACCACTCACATAATTTGTTTCACGCATGTACAACCACTGTTTCACTTCTGTTTTGATTATGTCATGAACATTCTCCTGATGTGTTGCAAAATAAGGAGTTCTCATAGAATTGAAAAAGCATGAGTATATAGCCCAAAACTTCAGGAGGTCACACCGCAACGATGGATTTTTGATCGTGCTGAACGTTACGAAGTCATCTACGATGTTGTGATGCAGCAGACTGATCACGGACAGAATCTACCGGAAGAAGTCAGTATGCAATTTATTGCAAATTATAGACCAGTAAAAAAGCAGTGGGCATTTTCACACAAACGAAATCGCTTGAAGACATACCAAGATTCGTGGAGTCAAAAGTACCGGTGTTTAGCTTGCGCTCATGCCACACTGGCAAATTCTGCAACCTAATAAACAAATACAGTCCATCAGGTAGCGAATTTTAAACTTGAACAGATCAGAGAATGGATACACACAGTTTGGTGAGCCTTCACCGCTTAAAGGTTATGACCCATACAGAAAAAATAAGTGTTGAAACCGGTCTAGGGATTTTGAGAACTAAGTTCGGTGGTATGCGCCCGAAGCATGACCTCCGATATCTCGATGTTCACGTAAATAGGACTGTAGTATAACAGTGATCGGAGCGGGCTCGCCATTCCGCCTTTGATGTCATCTGTACGACTAGAGATGGGCGGGAAGAAGAAAAGCCAACTTATCGCTGCTCTAAGCTATGTTCAGCGCTAGGACTGCCAACAAACGCTGTTGAAGAATGGGCTACTCTGACCATACTAGAATATGTGAAGAAACCAATGGGTTCCTCAGCCCAACCCGGAGGATGCGGCAGGATGTTGGTCTTCACTGGAAAATTACTTGCTCAGCTTTTGTTTACGATGCACAACCATGGCCTCGTACATGTTTTAAAAGCTATCAGAAGACAATAAAAATCAACATCAAATGTAAATAACCCTGGGCTGTGTCAGTTA
The DNA here is from genome assembly GCF_000715545.1 of Opisthorchis viverrini. Taxonomy (NCBI): domain Eukaryota; kingdom Metazoa; phylum Platyhelminthes; class Trematoda; order Opisthorchiida; family Opisthorchiidae; genus Opisthorchis; species Opisthorchis viverrini. The sequence continues at coordinate 20,873 of NW_008751931.1, forward strand.
TCAAGAGACATGGAGGACTTTAGATACGGAAAACCTGGCGAAACGGGCTTAGATGCGTACAAAATGCGATTGCCGCTGTCCAACGAAGAGTTTAGCAGTTTGCTTACCGAGCAATTTTTATTTGATCGGAGGCGCATTATATCTGAATCGGATTAAACCGATCAGACGCCACCTTCGTGCCTAGTCAAGTACGCTTACTATGAGCTTCAAGTACTATGTGACCGGCTTATTACGAACGCAAACACCAGAAACACGCATGCGGGCCAGCCGGGAGAGCTAAAAACAAACTCAATTAAAGGAGGAAAACTAGTCGGCTGCAAAAAGGTTTGCGACTCATACCACGTTGCGCATAAGGCGTGCACATTGCTAACTCGAAGCAGAAGGCACGGTCACTGGTGCTGCCAGCTGGCACGGGCAGCACTACAGTTGGCGGGAGTTAATGTTATATAATGCGAACTTAAAATGTATAGGAGGGTCTTCTACAGCTTTGCAGTAGCACACACCAAACAGTAGGGAGTGAAGTTACGAAAACGGGATTCCTTTTGCATGCATTCTCTATCCATATATTCTCATTAAGGTCGAACGGCCAGTTATGGTTTCAGGGTCTAAAACACGGACCGCTTTCCAGACGCACAATTTTACTTTAAAGTGGTGGAAAAAAATCCTGTGGCCTTTGGATACACAACGTGCAATTGATTCGGACAGCTTTTGGCTTCAAGTGCTGATTAACCTATTGCACGCATCGCACAACCTCTAAATGAGGTTATTCGGTATCAACTATCACAGCTGTGGGGGGATGCACAGCCGTAGCACCGAAGATAACCAAGTAACCCAGCGACGGGCGAGTCTCAACTACGTACTGTTGAACAGAGTATCTCAAAGAACATAGACATGTTTTTGAAAAACTTGCACAGTGAGAATAGGTTTTGATTTCCTAAGGCGGATGTTGAACCGGCAAGCTGCTATCTATCAAGAAAAATTGGCACGAGACAATAGCCGTCGAGTGAATATCATTTTCGTTGTCCTTATCGGGGCGTTTGATTGGGTCTCACTCAGAATTTGCTGCATAAACTCTCCACTTGTGAGGGTCAACGGAGCGAATGTATGTTGAATGAAGTGAGCCGCGTTATTGACTGAGTGATGGAATTAGAAACAGTAGACATCACATCTAACCCCACCGATGTTACATGCGGTATATACAAAGGAAGCGCTCTGGGGCTTACCAAATTTGAGGTCTCTGTAAGCGGTCTCCAGTCCTGCGCGACTTCAGCGGTTGATGCATGTGGTTAATATGAAACACGGGCAGAGCCATGAGGCCGTGTAGAAATAACTGAATGTGTTAGACGTCACTCGTCACCGATTCTCCATATCAAAATTGTCAAAATTCATCTCAAATGAAGCTCGTCGAGGGTAAATGGTTCTTTTTGGCACATTGTGTTGGAGGTTTCCCATTTGATGAGACGTAGAGACGCACTTCAAAAGCCTATCTACCCTCTAAAATAACAGCATGTTCGCGTGTGAGTTTATATGAGAATGGAGCGAGTACGCGTGATTGGGAGTTGGAAAAAGCACCTGCCGGTGACACACACGGGGCGGGTTTGGCGGTTCCAATCATAAGACAGAGAAAACAAATAAGATCACAAATATATGCAGAGCGAAATTCGTCTTTAGATGGGGATGCTCGGTGGTGAAAACCTATTGGTTACTGTCTACATGAAGGTGCTTCATGGAGAAGTTAGGCAGAAGGTTGTTATGGTATATAATCCTCGTGGATGCGAACGATTGAAGCCACCTTCGCAAGGCTCGATTAAAAAATCATACATTCTTTTATGTGCGCGAGGCTCTTGCTTATGAAAGCCATGCTTCCATGCCGGCAGCGAAAAAGGATCCGGAGTGAATAGATGGGAGTCACTCAGTGAAACGATGGTTCATGTGGGTCTAAGGACTTATCTGGATAGCCTCACGGGTTAACTCCAGTGGCAGGGAAACAACACAGTGGATCCCACCAGACGGGAATCGATGGCGCGCTGATACGACTGACCAAGCAACGTTGGCATCAAAATCTCCTGAGGCCCCTCGATGATTCACGTTTGCTTCGTTCGAGAGCAGGCTGAATGTCTCTGAGGGTAAAAAGGGTTAATAACTGCGTGCTAAATGAAATTAATTTCATCACCGAAGATTTTCACATGTGCTTGTTTTACCGATACGTTGATGGCAGCTGTTCCAAAGTCATTAAAGGCCGGTTATTCAAATGCTAGTCCCGGTTTACCAGTAAAGCGACCACTCATTAGAGGGAGTAATTTCTTCAAAACCATAAGGTCTTCAAAGTTGCGGATTTTATGAAGATTTAGTATAACCTGCTGCACGCCGGTATGTTGCGTTTAGTTTAAGCGAGTGAACTTTCAAGGCCACCACCCATTGCCGTTTCGCAAGGGATTACCATTTTATTCGATAAGGTACGAAAACAAGATTTGGCAGCTTTCAACATTTTGCGGAGCTTCTTTGACGGAGGATAAACTATACAGAGTATCCTATGTAAATTCCACCCAGCCTGTTAGTTGAATAACCTTTCGTAAGTAATATACTCGTCAGACGTTTCAAAGTAGATGGTTTTGTTCACCGAACTCCGGCACAATATTGTTTTCGGAATGGTTGTCATGCTTTCGGTATAATAATCGAAGACAACCTTGTGCATTGTGCAGTACTGATCCCCGTATGCTACTATGTGGATGATTCCGATTCTCAGACATGAGCAACTAGTCAGGAGCTAAAACTGCGTTTCAAAATGTCTGCATATGAACAACCACTACACTCTTTAAAATAGCTTTCCCACTGGAAAGTGGGATATAACTTAGTTGGATTTCGTCATAAAGCGCTGCCAAAATTTAAGGTCAACCATCGTTATTCATCATGACGGCCTCGCAGGTCGTCGCCTACCTTGGCCCGCGACTACGTGCAACGCTGAAGCAAGCCCCAACTGCGCATGATGGAAAAATCCAATGGCCAGCGACGATGTTTCTCCACCATAAACCCACGATTTTTCCCTCCAAAATACCCGGAATTGAAAGTTATGAAACCGCCTTGGACGAAAGGCTCTTATTCATTCAGTGGAGTCGTACGATCGCAATGGGTGGTTGCCTCGTTTCCTTTTCCATTTAAAAAGTTTCACTCGACAGAACTGATAAAAATGTTTACACAGAATTAGTGGATAGCGTACCACCAGGCATGATCAGACGTTTGCAGTCAGAATGAAGCACGACTGGAGGAATTTCAGGGTATTGGGGATTATGCGAGAAAGGGCAGTGTCATACAGTGGACAACATTAGCTGTAGATCTGGCCACGCTTTAGTCGGCATGGGAAGTTAAACGCAGTTACCAGGAGTTTATCTCACGTTTGAGAGAAGATATTAAGCTAAGACAAGGTCAAAAAAAGAAAAAAACGACGGAAGGTATAAAAGGGACCTTCTGCCGAGTACATGATAAAGAAAATGAAAAATGTTTCTTATTGAACCTCCTTTATTTCTTCGGTGGAATTGTTCGGGCGTCTTGTCATTATAAGGGTAAATTGTCTAACTACTCAGTTAGTTCCGTTATCAACAATAGTGGATCTGTGTGGATAATGATAATGCAATATGATGATCTGGCCTTTATTTGCACTTTTGGAAGCAGGAATTTTAAAGATTGGGATGAAATTGTCTAAGGCAGTTGTAGGGTTAGGCGATATGGGTATAGCCCCAGTATTCACGTGCATTATTAGGTTCCTCTGTATACCTCTGGGTGTGGTCGCAGAGACAATCTAGTGAGGGGGTGGTTACCTGGTGTCCAACTGGCATCTAAGTCTCAACTTCAATCCACTTCTGCTTCCCGGTGCTAGTACCCTGTTGCCTGATGTAAAGAACAATTTCCTCATCGTCTTTATATTTTTTGAACAACCCACACTCAAACGCAGTAGCGCACCGACCAACTATGCGCTTTGCTACTGGATACCGATTATCAGCCACTGTGCATGCATTTGCGGATCAACTCTTTCGTAATCTTCAGCTAGTCATCCTTAGCTATAGACAAAATAAGCTTCCACATCGCGGATGCGTCTAATAAGTTGAAAGTCTCTTGCTCATTCGTGCTACCCTGAGGGACTTTCCTATGTGTCACACGGGTTAGGGCCGCCTCTAATCCATCGTTTATGCCAACTTCTTGCCAGCCATCATTCACACAACCAAGTCAAAATTATCTGAAGACTTGGGTGAATAAGACAGACACTCCCGATACGACCTACCAGCCCCCGACAAGAGTGGCGGCCGAACTGTGAACTGCAATGTCTACTTCGTCCGACTAACTCAAGAGTGACTATCCCACATCAACCCACATCCAACTCTCATACACCGCCACAATTCCACCAACCCACCTCTCTTCTCCTAGTGGAAGATAGACAGAAGTGCCCAGTAACCACCCTCTTAATGCGTCCTGTCCGCTCATCCGAACTGGTCCCATCTGGTCAGGATTTTTGGCCGCTAACCAGCCCAAAACAATCACCGACTAATTCTGGACCACTTCTATTCCTTACGAAACCCTACGATCCAAAGGACTTCTTGGTTGACAACTCTCTTACCAACTGAATGCCATCCCCTCAAAGGACTTTGCTCACCCATGCTGAGCTTTTTTACTTGCCGAGCCCCGTATTCATGCTTCTCTGGAATGGGAAGCTGGCTTAGGCTTACCCTGTTCGTAGCATGTACCTCAGAAAATCTCTCCTCGCATCTAAAAGCATCAACTATAGCAAGGTGAAAATTACTGTCTCGTGTGTAAGTTAGTTAAGATTCACTGAGGTCATATGATGTGATTTTGACGCAAAGCCACTACACTTTCTCTAAGGCTTCGAATACATCATACTTTTGTCCCATTGTGATATGCAACACGACCATATACCTCACGTACTTTCCGACTTCTTGTCTTTCCATGCCCCACACCACTAATTCGTTTACATTCATCCAACCAACTGGATAAGTTACCACCCTTTTCGTGTAGCATATAATAGCGAAATCCCATTCACACCCCCCATATACCCTCAAACTAGTAACTCTCTTCCTCTGTAGCGCTCGCTGATTTCCTGAATAAGCGTCACTGAGCTGTTCCAAAAACTATCTCAGGTGGCTTTTTAACCTACACTACGGCGTTAAGATGCTTGCGGGGTAAAATCTCCAGTGTTGAGACTGATGATGTGTTCGATTGTACGTGTGTCATCCGTTATGTTGACAATGAAATTCCCCACGTTTATTATGCCCCCATTTGTAACCCCCGCCCCATTTTTGTGTTTAGTGTGTATATATGAACTGACGTTTGTTTGTCCTTACCACTTCACCCATTTGGCCTTGAGGTCATCCGGCCATTTGTATCTGACTTTGCACGTGTGACTGTCGCACGTTGGAGCCTGTTTGCTCCCTTGCTTTGCACTTTTGAAGTCCAAGCGGACTGTTTGTTTTGGACGCGTATCTACTGTCGAGGTTTGT
>NW_008751931.1:27738-28511 GCF_000715545.1 Opisthorchis viverrini
AGTGTGTATATATGAACTGACGTTTGTTTGTCCTTACCACTTCACCCATTTGGCCTTGAGGTCATCCGGCCATTTGTATCTGACTTTGCACGTGTGACTGTCGCACGTTGGAGCCTGTTTGCTCCCTTGCTTTGCACTTTTGAAGTCCAAGCGGACTGTTTGTTTTGGACGCGTATCTACTGTCGAGGTTTGTTTAAATTGTGAATTTCTCTTACCCTAATAGTACCGTATAGAAACCCAGCTCCGACTTTTTTTTGCCTACCCGGAGGTTCTGGTATTACGCGTCACTCGAAGATACCGTTCGAACGTTACAGTGCGATTGTTGTATGTTATGATGAAGACGAGCGAGCTGTCGTTGTTTGTAGTCTACATAATATCTGTGTTGGACTGCAGAAAAGTGGAAGGATTCTGCGCTCTATATGAACAGGTGTGACGAAAAGTGCCCGTCCACTCAGGAGATATTCGCTTTGGCTGTTTTATTGTGTGCGCTTTTGAGCACCCATTCGTCGGTTTGATGACACATTCGCAACTGTTCCACTCCTCCTCCGGACCATGCACTCTTGCCGACTGGTCCCTTTCACTGCAAATACGGCAAACTCCCCAGCTGACCCCAACTGCCTCCATGATATATTCATTCCAACCTGTTGGATTCCTCGTTCGAATTCAACCAATTCTGTGTTTCTGCGTCCCCATGTCTCCATGCAACCTAACCCCCTGACTTCCCTACACCAGTGACTCCAATGAGTCCATTTTTTCAGATTGCACCATATTTA